>NW_012102210.1:2063694-2169580 GCF_000951045.1 Mandrillus leucophaeus
TTTTTTTTTTTTTTGACCCAGGTAATTTAAGTTAGGTTTCTATCACTGGAAAGAAAATAATTCCTATCACAATTATAAGCATGCTTAGTTTTTAAATTCCTAAGATTAGTCTTTTACCACCATCAGCCCTCAATTAGACAGTAAGACCCTAGCAGAAAAATTATTCTCTTCACAAACTTGTATCTATCACATTAATAGTACAGTGTCTGACAAATGGCAGATACTGAAATATTCATCTACCAACCAAAAGAGTTTGGGGTTTGTTTGTTTTTTATATATTTAAAACTTCACTTCATTTAGAAGTAACACTGAAGAAGGATATTTGCTTTTGCAGAAAGGATGGATTCTATGACTTTAAAGGTTTCTCTCACCACTTTGATTTTATGAGACTCTATAATCTCTTTTTATCAGTGAGTTTCACCAGAAAGTTTCAGCTATCTCACTTTGTATCTCCCCAGTTTGGTCCTTTCAGTTCCCACCAATCAAGCATACTTCCAATCTCATTTCAAGGACACCATCCTTCTGAGATTTCTCTCAAGTGTTGCTCTATGATGAAGAAGGTCCTACCTTCTACAGATGATCAGACTCCTCATCTTCTTATAGAAAGTATTTTGTTAATTAACAGTCTTGGAACCAGTGCTGTATTAACATTCAGTGTTCCTCACTTTCACATTTGTCTACAAACATGAAGGCAAAATGCACTTCTACATATTTTCATTTACTACAATCATTTATGTCTATCGAGTGGTAATAAATCGTATACCTTTTAAAAGGTTGTGCAGGCTGAGCATGGTGGCTCACACCTGTAATCCGACCACTTTGGGAGGCCGAGGCGGGCAGATCACAAGGTCAAGAGATCGAAACCATCCTGGCTAACATAGTGAAACCCTGTCTCTACTAAAAATTCAAAAAATTAGCCAGGCGTGATGGCGGGCTCCTGTGGTCCCAGCTACTCAGGAGGCAGTGCTTGCAGTGAGCCGAGATCGCGCCACTGCACTCCAGCCTGGGTGACAGTGAGAGACTCCAACTCAAAAAAAAAAAAAGATTGTGCAACTGACTGAAAAACATAAATAATGATAAATACATAAACAGATAAATAATGATTATTTATCGGTTTAAATTACAAAGGCCTAAAGAATAGACAGTGTCAATGTAACTAAGTTGTGCAATGCATGATATACATGTGTGTAACAATGATGTTTAAATGCTTCCTAAATATATGCCTTTTCATATTTTTAGGCTAATACCAAACTCTGATACATAAACCCTCTACAAAATTGGGTTAATGTGTTTCTTTATATACCACTCAAAACAAGCACTACTAAAATATCTTGCTCCACTATGATTTGTACAGGTATACACCCAAAATAGTACCATCCAGAGGAGGCTTACTGATAAATGCTATATGATCAAGGAATATCACTAACTGGTTCTTTGAACTTTGTACTGACTTTCATGTTTGGAATTCTGTAACACAAAACTGCCACAGTTGATTAAAAAATAAAAAGCTGAATGAGATCTCTCCTAGTATAAAGACAGCATTTAAACATTCTATTAGTCTGATAGCATTAAATAGAATCTTCTGAACAATCTACCTAAAAGTTGAGATTCTCTGTAAATAACTGACTGTGCAAACTGGATTAATTATTTGAATATTTTTCTTGTGGAATCTTTACAGCTCATAAAATCCCCTGAGGCAGTTTCAAGCAGCTAAATGCCTTAAACTGGCAGGTCAAACATCACGATTAGAAAGCACAGGCCGGGCACCATGGCACATGCCTGTAATCCCAGCACTTTGGGAGGCCGAGGCAGGTGAAACACTTGAGCCCAGGAGGTTGAGACCAGCCTGGGAAACATGGCGAAATCTTGTTTCTACAAAAAATACAAAAATTGGCCAGGCATGTTGGCATGTGCCTGTAGTCAGCTACTCAAGAGAGTGAGATGGAGAGAACTACTTGAGCCTGGGAGGTAAAGGCTGCAGTGAGCCAAGATCACACCACTGCACTTTAGCCTGGGTGACAAAGTTAAACCATGTCTCAAAAATCTTTTCTAAAAAGGGCGGTGTAGGGGGACAATGTACAAACCACAAAGTTTTCTATTTATCCTCTATCTTTGGCTCAGTATACTTACATGGTGCTTTCCTCTATGTTCTACTAATACATCTCTGGCATTTGAATCAAGCTATAGCTCCCTCTGTAGCAGAATTTTTTTTTAAGACAAACACACAGACACCCCTTCACTGACTTTTTCCAAAGAAGTTTTCATTGAATAGAAGATAGATTCCAGAAAACAGCCCTTATGAAGGGATATGGCATGAACAGACCAGGCTCTGAACTAATATGTGTACATTTCATTCTAGTTTAAAAAAAAAAAAAAGAAGAAGAAGAAGTAGGTTTTCAACTTCTGAGAGGGGAAAAAAAAAATCAGTTTTACTTATGATAAGCCACTCTTAGTCTTTAGAGAATGCCCTGGCCATTTTCTGTCTCTCAACTCAGAACTTCAACCTTTCAAATGATTTTTTAAAAAGGTTCAAACACTACAAAGCATCTGATTTAGTGAAAAGCACTTTAAATACCTCTCCAAGTACTCCCCACAGGATCAAAATGTCATAGAAATGTTGTAAACACTATCAGTCATGTTCCAGAGAACAATTTAAACAAACATTGTTTTGCTCTTTTGTCTGGAAAAGTAATTTCTGAAGTGAAGAGTTCAAAACTTTTAGCCCTACATACTACGCAGTAAGAAAAAAAAATACATCTTTTAAGCATCAGAAGCAGAGTACACAATAGGCTTTGTCTTGTTAAACAAAAGAACATGCTTTTATTTTCAATCATTTCCAGCTGTATGATCTGGCCTTCACAGAATCAGAAATTAACAGCATATGGCATCTGGCTACCTGCACAGACTACATATAAAATTTGAAATCTTCAATAAGATTAACGAGTCTAGTGGTTGAAAGTGGAGGGGGAACCACCAACCACCATTTCTTATACAGAGGCAATAACTCTAACCAAAGAGGGCAAGAAAAATCGTCCCTGCCTAATCAGATGTCAACTATATTCCTGTGAAGTGACTCATATCACAAGATCTTTATACTTCCTAGGCAACTTGTAAAATATACTACCACTGACTACATAACTGTTCTGACTTTCAAACAAGAAAGGAATTCTACCAAAAACCCCCAAAACAAAAAATTTCTGGACTAATCCACCTCATGAGAGATACATGAGAGTGATGCTTTGGACCCAAATGGGCCAGAAAGAAGAAAAACACAAACGACTATCATTCTCATCATAAATAAATTCCACTAAATCTTAGTAGCAGAATGTCTTTAGTCTTTTTGCATAGAATCTTAGCCTAAGATTCAGCCATACAGCCCAAATCTCTAATCTGATTCTCAGCTAGCATAACATAAACCCTAGAACTTCCTTCCTGTAGTTGTACACAAATGGGGGGAATGAGTGTAGGACAATAAAGAGCAAGTATCAGCAGGGTGCAATGGCTCACATCTGTAATCCCAGCACTTCAGGAGGCCAAGGCAGGAGGATCCCTTGAGCCCAGGAGTTCAAGACCAGCCTGGGCAACAATGTGAAACCCTGTCTTTATTTTTATATTAAAAAAAAAAAAAAAAAGGAAAAAGGGATAATAAGTATCAGCAAACTTAGAAGAAATATCTGCTCAAAACAGTCAAGACTGATCCTTTCCTCCCCCTCCCCAACACTTTCCTCTACAGCTTCAGACACCCAACACCTTCAAGTGTACTCTTCACACTTTTAACCCTGTTTCATCTGGATCCCCTCCAAAACACTCTGAGTTGAGCTTCAGTGGGCCTAGAAGTCAAACAGTGCTACATTCTTTGACAGTTTACTTCATAACTCCTAGAAGAGAAAAACAATGTAATTTATTCACAAATATCATCAAAGGTGGGTTTGCTTAAAGTAATTTCATCAACAAAGTTTAATTCTGCCTTCAAGTCTTTGGATTTCATAAAACAGTACTCAACAGTGCCTAGTATGAAGACATGTAGAAAATCCAAACACATTTAGAAGCAGAACTGAAGTCTCTTAATGACATACAACTCAGAAAATGCAAACTAAAAAGATGAGCAATCCATGAGGAAGTTAACTACTTTATTTTTAAGACATGCATGGTCTAAGGACAATCAGCCACTGGAATTCCTAAATCAAAAACTCTTTTAGTGACAATAGAGGATTGCTAGATTCCAGTAGGACTCTCTAGATTTAATTAAAAAAAAATACTTAAAAGAATAACAAACATGTTTTCCCTCTCAGATTCTCCCTCTCTCTACAGTTCTCACCAGGACCCTGACAGCCTGACAACATCAATGTATTGCACATCCTGAGGCACTAGGTCAACTGCAGGAATCTATCTATCGCAGCTGTTAATGTTTTAGCTTTACTTGAAATTTCAGAAATGCAAATGCAATGTACCAACAGCTGTTCACACTTTCAATTTTTTCTTGCAAAGCAGGTCATGAAATGTGGCTTGCTAAACATTTGTAACACAGTTACCAATTTCTGTTTCAAGGCCTATAAATACTGCTGCCGCTAGTGTACAATCTGATTTCACTGCCCAGTAGTGAAACAGTGTGGCTGGAGGTCCACCAGAAAGGAGATATGTCTGCTTATTAAGGAACTGGAGCAGGCTGGGCGCTGTGGCTTACGCCTACAATCCCAACACTTTAGGAAGTCAAGGTGGGCGAATCACTTGAGGCCAGGAATTGGAGGCCTCATGGCCAACATGGCGAAACCCCATCTTTACTAAAAATACAAAAATTAGCCAGGTATGTTTGCACGCAACTGTAGTCCCAGCTACTCAGGAAGCTGAGCATAAGAATCGCTTGAGCCCAGGAGGCACAGGTTGCTGTGAGCCAAGATCGTGCCACTACACTCCAGCCTGGGCGATAGAGCAAGACTGTCTCCAACAACAATCACAAAAAAGGAACTGGAGCAGACTAATAGTTAAAACACACACCACAACAGTCTGTTTAAATTAGAACATAGATACACTAACATGTGTGCATGCACACATCAAATTAGTGAGCAATATGAATTCTCAATACATACACTTAATTAAAATTTGTGAGGACCTATTGTTTTGTAATCTCCTGGGATTTCATCAGACACAAAGAAAAATTACCTCAAGATACAATCTCTCTTCTAAAGTAAGCACACTAACAGGATAACTCTTAAAATTATTCCACATTATCAACTACTTTGAAATCCTAACGAAAGTTATGGATCCTCTCCCCAGAAATACATGCAGATATACTGATCTTTCATATAATTTCTTTTTTTTTAAAACAGAGTCTGATTCTGTCACCCAGGCTGGAGTGTAATGGCGTGATCTTGGCTCACTGCAACCTCTGCCTCCTGGGTTCAAGTGATTCTCCTGCCTCGGCTTCCCAAGTAGCTGGGATTACAGGCACATGCCACCATGCCCAGCTAATTTTTGTATTTTTTAGTAGAGACAGGGTTTCACCATGTTGACCAAGCTGGTCTTGAACTCCTGACCTCAAGTGATCCACTCGCCTCAGGCTCCCAAAGTGCTGAGATTTACAGGCGTGAGCCATCGTGCCCAGTCTATCTTGCATATAATTTCAGGGGGTTAATAGACCTCCTGAACCCTTTGAATGAGCCCCAGATTAGGAACCCCTGTTTAAAACAAATATATTTAAAGGTAAACCAAAGAAATGTGGGTTTCTTAGATGTAATCTGTCAAGATTATGTTTTTTGGAAGTGCATTTTCATTAAGAAAAGGAAGGAAGTTTGGCAGAAAGAATAACATCTCTGATTTAAAAACTGGTAATCTCATGAGATTTCACTGACGGTATAAAGTTGTAAAATGAATTGGGAGGAGGTAACAGAAAAAGTAAAGTGTGCATTCATAATTGGAGAAAATATTCTCTGAAGAAAAGAGAAAAGAGGAACTATAAAATTGTTAAATCTTAGAAGCTGATGGAAATGGCAACAAAAGTTTTCAGAAGAGAAATGGAATATAAACAATGCTTGGCTGGAAACAATGATTCTGGTAGTACTGGCAATGGTGACTAGCCAAGGGAAGGCTACACAGATTAGAGGGTTAAGAGCACAGACTCTGAAAAATGATCCTGGATTGACTCCTAGATCTAAGCAAATTTTTTTCTTTTATAAAATTTGGATAAGATTTATAGATTAAATAAGAATACAACATAAATATAAATTTCCTGATTTTAATAATGTGATTATATAAGAGAATGCTGTTTTCCTGAAGATGTCATTATCTCTATAATGAACTCTAAAATTGTTTAGAAAAATATATATGGATAATAAAAGGAGAAAGCAAATACGGAAAAAATGCTAACATTTGGGGAATCCAGATAAAGTGTATATGGACTTGTTTGTGCTATTTCTGCAAGTTTTCTGTAAGTCTGCTATTATTTCAAGAAAAGGGTTCTAAAAAATCATAGGCTCTGAAGTATGGCTGCCTAAATCCTGGCTCTGCCACTTACTAGCTACGTAACGATGTGCAAGTACATTTTTTAACCTCTCTTTACCTATTTTCTCATTTGTAAAATTGACACAATAAAAGTATCAGCTCAAGTTGTTGTAAAGAATAAAATAATAATCAGAGACTTCATCTAAAGCATTTACAACAGTGCCTAACAGATAAGAAGCACTCTGATCTGGCCTGGCCCAGTGACTCACGCCTGTAATCCCAGTACTTTTGGAGGCCAATGCGGTGGATCACCTGAGGTTAGGAGTTTGAGACCAGTCTGGCCAACATAGTGAAACCCCATCTCTATTAAAAATACAAAAATAAGCTGGGTGTGGTGGTGCATACCTGTAATCCCAGCTACTTGGGAGGCTGAGCAGGGATGAACCCAGGAGGCAGAAGTTGCAGTGAGCTGAGATCTTGCGACTGCACTTACGGCCTGGGCGACAGGGCAAGACTCCATTTCAAAAAGAAAAAGAAAAAAAAAGGCCGGGCACGGTGGCTCACGCCTGTAATCCCAGCACTCTGGGAGGCCGAGGTGGGTGGATCACGAGGTCAGGAGATTTAGACCATCCTGGCTAACACGGTGAAACCCCGTCTCTACTAAAAATACAAAAAATTAGCAGGGCGTGGTGACGGGCGCCTGTAGTGCCAGCTACTCGGGAGGCTGAGGCAGGAAACTGGCGTGAACCCGGGAGGCGGAGCTTGCAGAGCTTGCAGTGAGCCGAGATCGTGCCACTGCACTCCAGCCTGGGCGACAGAGCAAGACTCCATCTCAAAAAAAAAAAAAAAAAAAAGCACTCCAATCTTCATCATTATTGTTACCATTATTCCTTTTTATATAACCCTTATCCATCCCCATTTCACCACACCATTCTCTGTCTTAGATCAGGTCAGTTCTAGGGGGAAAAAGAGAGAAGCAAGCAAACTTAATGGGAAAAGTTATGGTTCTTTAGTTAGAGGATTATGGCTCTTCAGTGTGGACTCCCAGCCTCCAGGCTGTTCCTCCTTTAACCTATCCTCTGAATGCTGTCAAGGAATCTTCAGTCTTCATAAACGCACCCGTTTACATACAACTCTGATAAGTTTATGGCCTTCTTAAAATCTTCAATGTTAGCTTTAAGGATAAAATTCCAATTTCTTTAATTTAGTATATAAAGTCTATCATGATCTAGCTGCAGCATACCCCTTTGTTCTCATCTTTCAACACACGTCCATAAATATACCCTTCACTCAAACCTCAGAGAATTACTTGCCCAAGCCCTAAAATAGAATATTCTCTCTGCCTGGAATAGAATTTCACCCTTATTTATCTAGCCAACTCATATTCACCCTCAAAATTTATCTCAGTCTGATGCAGGTGCCGCTGTGAGCACACCAAAACTCCATATGCATGCCTCCAATACGGTATCATACTATAATCACTAGTCTGTTATGTTTATTAGGTTCTAAGTCTTAGATGGCGAGAGTCTTAGATGTCTTTTAAGGTTCTGAATCCCAACACAAAACCTGACATAATAAGGGCTTTCAATTACTGTTAAGTGAATTAATCTCTTGACAAAAAACCAATAGTGTATACCAGCTCTTAGCCATACCCTAACTTAGTCCTAAAAGTCCAGTATGTGTGTACACATAGGATAATCTATTGGGTAACAAATGAAAGCATTTGTCAAATACAGAGGACTATACACTTGAACCAACTCTATACTAAAGCAAGTATATAAAATATTAGCTGTGTACATTTTAATGATTAAAAAAAACTAGCTCTATGACTCAAGAGTTCAGAAAAAGTAAATGGCAGTAGAGTTGGTAAGAAAAGGGATTCCCCTGAACACATATTCATGAATTTCCTAATACACAATAGCCACAACAATAATGTACTCTTGATTTATTAAAAACAATATAAATAACTAAAAATGCTTTTGCTGCCAGAGGCATACACCATTTAAAATGACAACTCTTCTACTAAATCCTTTCTCTCCACTAGCCAAGAAATAGAAAGAAGGCCTAATTTTAGTTCATAAAGTTATTTCTAACCAGAATCTCTTTTAAAAAAAAAAAAAAAGAAAGAAAGAAAGAACTAATACAATCTCTCTGAGAAGGCTTTAAATCATGCCAGTTACAATGGCTGGTTAATTCCTAGAACCAAAGTCTTGACCAGAGTTCCCTTTCCCACCATAAGGTGGGCAAAACACATGGCCAAATAAAAAAGGTGCCAGAAAAAGGCCCCTGAGCTGTATTAAACACAATGAAAATGACGTTTGAAAATAGTATCTTTCCCAGCTGGAAACACAATGGCTCCAACCATTTCCTCATTCTTCCTAAGATTTCTTTTTCACAAATGGATATACTGACTTATTATTTTTTCCCTTCAAGAAACAAAATCCCAGGAGTTGAGGATCACAATTTAAACCAGATAAAATACAGACAGTAACATAAAAAGTCAACAAACTCTAAGACATATTTTATCAGTTTCCTTTTCTATATTCTCTATCTCCTTTTCTTCTTTTTACCTTTTTTAATTCCCATCTCTTCTGTAAGAAAACTCACTAAGAAGCTTCTTGAAAGAGAACATGTTTCAAATGAATTTTGAATGGAGCAATGATGGGCTCACATAAACCATCAGAGTGACCATAAAGGGACAAAAAGAGAGTACAGAAGAAAAACAGAACTATTCATTCAATCAATAATTTAAAAAGATATAAGCTGCCTGGTGACAAAGTTACTAAGTATTGATATTTAAACTGATTTACCTCTGACTATTTATAAACAAAGCCGAAAAGAAAATCAGGAGGAGAAAATCCCTCTTGATTCCATATACAAAGTAGAAAGGTTAAGAAGCTATTCCATGGTATTATTTTATATACTAGAACTCCAAATTCTATTGTGGGATTTCGGGTAAACACTGGATGAGATATACCCTCCATAATTATTATTTCTTTCAATGAACCACTATAAAAGTTCTCATGTAATTCCAGGGCTCTGTGGAACAACATTTAAAAGCCACAGGAAAAGTTGTCTATTCTTAACTCCAACTAATTTGCTATACTTCTTAGAATATCAAACTCTATCAACATTTGACAATCTTGCTACCCAGGTATACAGATGAAGGAACAGCAATAATGTCATACTAAGCCTCACTTAAAGAGTTTCTGCACAAACTACCATGTACTTCCTGCCCTCTCTACTAAGAAAAATACTTACTTTGAAAGCTTTTACCATCTGAATCAGTTTCTCTGGATTATGAGTTCCTAGAAGGCAGAGCTATGTCTTTTTCATTGTGGATTCTCCACCTTCCTCAACCCTGCCCACTCAGAGCTTTACACATAGCAGATGCTCAAAAAGTGGCCTTTTTTAAAAAAGAGAAAGAATCCAATGTCCAGTAACACAGGAATAGTTAAATTATGGTATTTATATAATAATTTTTTTAATGATTTGGTAGATTTACACTTATGGACATTAAATATGTCTAAGAGGTGAATGGAATGGCTATAATTTGTATGCATAGTTCAAGCCCATTTTTGCAAATATATATATATAGACATGAATGTATAGATAAATAAATGATTCTCATTTATACATAAGAAAAATCTAAACCTTTTTCAACAAAACATTAACTGGCAATCTGTGGGCAGTGGGATTTTGAGTGATGCTTACATTCCTGTTCATATATACTTTTATTTAATATTTTAAAAACTTAAGTAATGAATAGTAGCTTCTCCCAGAGATATCAAAACAATAAAGATGTTTTCAAATGTGGGGGAAGTCAAGTAAATTGAACTTTCTAAGCCAATTACTATTCTTTTCCCCAGTTCTCTGAAGTGACTTCAGTCTAGCTCTCTCTCAGATTGTTGCTCCTCTGTCATTTACTTTATCATTCCACCCTTTCTCTTTGTGCTTTCTTCACCCATTGCTTCATCCATGTCCCAAAACAAGGCAGATGATTCATCATCTAGGGCACTGCAATTTACTTACTTATTTATTTGAGACAGAGTATTGCTCTGTCACCCAGGCTGGAGTGCAGTGGCGCAATCTTGGCTCACTGCCACCTCCGCCTCCCAGGTTCAAGCGATTCTCCTGCCTCGGCCTCCCAAGTAGCTGGGATTACAGGCACCCGTCATCACGCCCAGCTAATTTTTGTATTTTCAGTACAGACAGGGTTTCACCATGTTGGCCGGGCTGGTTTTGAACTCCTGACCTCAAGTGATCTGCCCACCTCGGCCTCTCAAAGTGCTGGGATTAAAGGCATGAGCCACCGCACCAGACCGCAATGTATTCTTATACCTCTTTCATCTCTTATTCCTCATATCCCAGTCTAAACCAAAAATAAATGTTGACCACCATGAGATAACACCACATACCCACCAGAATAACTAAAATTTAAAAGACTGACAATAAATAATGCTGGCAAGGAAGTACAGCAATTGAGGAAACAAAAAATGGTAAGAACTACTTTACAAAAAGGCTTGGCAGTATCTCATAAAATTCTGATCCAGAATTCCACTGCTAGGTATATTTACCCAAGAGAAATGAAACAGATATCCACAAAAACACCTTGTATAAGGATTTTCATAATAGCTTTATTCATAGTAGCCCCAAACTGAAACATCCCAGGTATCCATCAGTAGGAGAATGAATAAATTATTAAATTCATATAAGAGAATACAACTCATCAATGAAATGAACTACAGAAACATGTAACGACATAGAGGAATATCAAAATTATCATGCTGAGTAAAAGAAGCTTTATATAAAAGAGTACATCCTGTATAACTCCATTTATATGAAGTTCTACAACAGGCAAAACTAATCTATAGTGGAAAAAATCAGAACAATGGTTGCCCATGGGGAGGCGAGGGGAGAGGACTGAGTGGAGAGGGAAATGAGTGAAGTTTCTGGGATGATGGTAATGTTCTCTATCTATTAAGATAGCGGTTTAGGTTAAGCAGGCAAGATAGGGGTTTAGGTTAAGCATTTGTCAAAAACTCGCTTCAGATTTGCGTAGATTTGAGGTATTTAAAATTTACCTCAAAAGAAAAAAAATCAAATATTGACCTCTAACTAATATAATGCATCCTTAAGTGTTTAGAGGTGCAGTGTACCTAGGTCTCGAACTTACTTTAAAATGCATTAAAAAGATGTGATGGGTTGATGGATAATCAATGGATATATAATAAAGCAAGTTATAAGAGATTAATCATATTAATAGAATCTAGGTGGTAAGTAAATATGGTGGTTGACTATACAATTCTCCCAACTTTTCTGTATGTTTGAAATGTTTCAAAATGAAATGTCAAGAAAAAAATACTAAACTTTGATCTCCAAGTCAAATTACTTTTTGCTCAGTCTCCAGAGATAGTCTCATTTTGCAGCAAGCAAAGTCAGTTTCCCTCTACTTAGACCAGTAGGCAGGCACATTCTGTGTACTACTTAGCAGTGGGGGTCAAAAGTGGTAAATTAGCAAGTTTGCCCAGAGGGAAGATTGGTCCCAAAGGATGAGCCGAAAAGGACAGTCACTGATGCAAAGCAATCAGAGTGACTATACTACTACTGACTATAACAGCATCTATGGTAACTGTTGTTTTGATCCCAAAAAACCAATAGTACTTTCAACCAGTACTAGATCCCCTTTAGGAGAGTCTGCCACTACCACCCAGATACTCACTAACATTCTTAGGCAGCTTTTCTACTCTAAGTACAACCAGAAGTACCTTCTAACAAAAACACACACAATTTTGAATTGTAACATGGGACAGATTTATGGAATATGGAAGACATTAAAGTATTCGCTTTCTCTCTGAAAATAAAGAGTGCAGACTCATAAACAACGCCTAAAAGGCATTTCAGCAGCTTAATCCATGCAGGACATGTTTTGCTTTTTGAGACAATCAGGAACTATTGGGTACAGGAAGCCATAAACAACAAGAATTTGGCTTAAGAAGGAGAACAGAATAAATGTTTTTTATGGAAATCACTTAACATTTTTTTGAAGGGGTTTATTTATATGTGACAAAGCCTACAAGACAGAACTTGTATATAAGTAGCAGCTCTTACAATACATCAACCATTGACTGACTTCTCACGACAGTGGCACCAAGCAGGGCCAGTCTGTCAGCATTTCCATCAACAACTACATTTGCTGAGCTTAATAATTCCCTTTTTTTCCCCAATTTTCTCCAGACAGGGGAATCCACTTAGCTGGTTCTCAGCATTCAGGCTCAGCCAAGAGTTTTTCTTCTTTTAAGTTCCATTGTATATAAAGTCTGAAGTTCGGTAAAGTGGATTTCCTTAGGTAGGCTCAGTCTTTTAAGTCTAAGGAATAAAAGAAGCACGATAGGAAAACCACCCACAGAATTCTGTAACTTAACAAACATGCCACATACAAAATTTACTGAGTTAATAAGGTTTAACATAGAATAAAACAAACAGTACCATGGGGTAGAGAAAGAGATACTCTCTTAGCGAAAAAGTACTATTTTCAATAGATATCTTAGAATGTACAATTATTATCTGATATTCCTAAAAGCAAAACAACTTATGAATAAGGTACAGATTTTTTGCAACAGGTAGTATGTGAAAAGTCCAGGTCTCTGAGATAAAGAATTAGTGTTCTGTTTTGAGGCTTCTGTATAACCATAAGCAAGATACTGAATTCTTTACTTACCCCATCAGTAAAGTTAATCAAACTTTCTAAATTTTTATGTTCAAAGACTTGAACTTCTCATGCAAACCACAATAAGTGTTATTGCTATGAGTCTTATTCCTTCCGACTACAAAAGAGGAAGCCCAGTACGATACATATAAATAGCACTAACATTCCAAATGACGATATTCAATATGTCCTACACAAATAGGGAGTACATATCTCATACACACTAAAATAACAAAACCTTCCTTTCGGCCAGGCGGTGGCTCACGTCTGTAATCCCAGCACTTTGGGAGGCTGAGGCGGGCAGATCATGAGGTCAGGAGATGGAGACCATCCTGGCTAACACGTGAAACCCCATCTCTACTAAAAATACAAAAAATTAGCCGGGTGTGGTGGTGGGCGTCTGTAGTCCCAGCTACTTGGGAGGCTGAGGCAGGAGAATCGCTTGAACCCGGGAGGCGGAGCTTGCAGTGAGCTGAGATCACACCACTAGACTCCAGCCTGGGTGACAGAACCAGACTGTCTCAAAAAAACAAACAAACAAAAAACCTTTGTTTCTTCCCCAACTTCCCAACTTTCACTCCTATGTTTTTCTTACTTTACAGTATTTTATGGATAGGCTGGTAAGAAATAATTACTTGAAATATTTTTCTTCAGATGCTCAGAAATATATAAATTGTTAATGACTGGGGCACTATATGCAACCAAACATTCTGTTCAATACTGTTGGCTGCACAGCCTTATTTTATTTTTATGTTTTCTTCGGTGAACACTAACTTCTCTGACTTCAAGTTAAAGATGGCCGATCAAACATATGCACTAAGCTCACCTCCCTCCTCAAAACTTAACTAAAACAAAATTAAACAGTTTTTTTTTTAAGGCAAAACCCCAAAAAATCAATAGGTACAGAAGAAAAACCAACAGCAACAAAAATTTTGGAAGTTAGTCCAGTGCGGTAAGGAAACAACATAAGTAGTGGAGAAATCCAAAAGGCAGCTTGATTATATCGCATTGGTAATACTGGGTATCTCTGGAAGGAAAGGCAGAAAATGAAACTTAAAGGGGTTTAGCTGAAAGTCTGCTTAAGAAGAGGTTAGACCCTGAGATCACCTTTCTAACTTCATCTTGCCAAACAACTGTCCCTCTCTCACCACAGCAAAAAGCTGGAGATTTATTCTTTATATACTGTATACAGTAAAATAAAGCATCTCCTGACTGGCACAGCTATCACAATTGAGGAGAAGTACACCATTCTGAAAACAGGGGATTAAGTATGAGAGCTTACATAGTGCATGCTGATATCCCCAATCTTCCCTCCCCTGCCACACACACACTTAGACGTCTGAAAATGCTGGCATGCAAGAAAAATTCTAGAAGCTCATTGTTGGGGTAATTTTACCAGCCCCCCTAAAAAAAAATCACCAAAAGATACTGACAAAGGAACCCCCCCCCCCAGCCCCACCAAGGTAACTGTCGATCCCGATCACCCTAGGGTTAAGGGGAGGGAATGGGAGAATAACTTCCATGGGAGCTGACGTTAAGTGGCAACGTAAGTATGCTATGTCTTGGATCCACTATAAATCCACATTTATTGCTAAGCATGTACAGAAATAGGGTCCAGACTTTTCAATGCTCTTGACTACTGTCTTATTTTAAGTTTCCCCAGAAGAAGAATCTGAAACAAGCATTTGAGTCCAAGGAATTTACTCAGGAGAGGACCCCAGAAAGGATAAGTAGAGACATAAGGAAGTGAGACAGGAAAATAAGTCAATAAAGGATATGTTATCAAGCAAGTTAGGTCAACTAAAACTTATTTCCATGGGGAACTAGAAATGGCATAGAATACCTGCCTCAGAGGTATTTCACACCATCCTCCTTCCTGGTGGTCAAGGAAGCTGAAGTATTTATACACCAGCTTCCACGAGTTATGAGCTGAGGACTACTGGCACAGGGGCAGGGGCCGGGGGCAGGAGGAGAGAAGAGGTGGTATTAATTCCCCATTTCTGGCTTCCAGAGAAAGCCCTTTGGCAAACAGGTGCAGGTGCTAGCAAACTGAAGGTTGAGTCAGCATGCACTGAAGGTAAGAACCCAAGGGATATGAACAAGGCACTAACAGCATCTGCTACGTCCACCATGATAACTGAGCTAATTTGTGTCACTATCTTATTCAATGTAAAAATCACTTGTATAGGTTCACTCTTGAATTCTTCCTTGTCTTTAAGAAAGCTAATACCTAGTAGTAAATGACAGGGGTCCAAAATTATCAAGCACTTTTACCAAATTATCTATGCACAGCTGTACAACATTTTAGTTAATGAAACTAACCTGATCACTCTGTATTATAGTTAAATATTAGTCATCTCTGTTTTACCAATGAGAAAATGAGCCCAAAGCAATAAAGTAATGCATTAGGTCCAAAAGAAGATTGAGGTAAAAATAAAAACTAAACTCATGGCTACCATTTTAAACATTCAAAACATGCTGTTTATTAACTTCCATGTTCACAATAATTTTGTCAATTCTCTGCTATAAGAATTTTAGCCCAGAGCAACTAAGCAGAAAGGTACATGTTACTTTATTTCCTGATTGGGTAGCCAAAACTAAAAATCATACCTGCCTGTAATATTAAATTTCCAAAAGGTAAATGCAACCTGAATGTCTCCTAGGCCCATTAAACAGAGCATCCTTTTAGGTTACTCTAACAATATTATATCTCTAAACCCACTGGCTCAAAAACATCACTTATCAAAGTTGTTAAACGTCAGTCTCCACTCATGTTCTCACTCACAGCGCACTTCCTATTTCTACAGGAGTCTCTCTCTCTGTCTTTCTCTCTTCTTTACAAAAATACCTTCCTTTGTAATATCCACTTTGTTTAAACATAGGTACACCACAGTAGAAGGACTGGGATTCCTAATGATATAATCTTTCAGTTTCATATCCTAAGGGATATAATTGCTTAGCTATGAAGTGAGGTTAGGGGAGACTAGGTCTGAATGGTTGAATCAATGCTCCTTTCTGATATTCAGGCTCTGTGGCAAACTCTGGACTGCTGTGCCAGGATCCTTACTCACACGCTTGTTCTCCTAGGGATTCTGCTATCTCTCCTTGCAATCTGATCACCATATACCAGTTTAAGCATGCACAATTGTGGGCAGAGTTTGCCAACTTTCCTATGGGTCCATAATGCAGCACAGGGGACATAGCTAGGTACATACTCAAGTGTCCCTAACTTTTCTGGGACAATTAAAGAGACTATTGCCGGGGCCTATCATGGGGAGGGGGGAGGGGGGAGGGATTGCATTGGGAGTTATACCTGATGTAAATGACGAGTTGATGGGTGCAGCACAGCAACAAGCCACAAGTATACATATGTAACAAACCTGCACGTTATGCGCGCATGTACCCTACAACTTACAGTATAATAATAATAAATAAATTTTTTAAAAAAAAGAGACTATTGAAAGCATACATAAAATATCCAGTGGAGTATTGCTAAACTTCTCATTCCAGCTATGACTAAGCCAAAACAATTTGTTATACAAGTTTGAATTCTTCACAACAGGAGGACAGAGATGGTTTATCAAAACCCAGAAATTAAACTGTTAGTTCAAACCAGTTTATTGCCAAGTTTCTGTAGCTGGCTTGCCCAAAGAAGTTGCTTTTGTTCAGAGCGCTTATTTTTCTGCCTATGAGGCTGTGAGGAAAAGACACTGACCTACTTCCAAAAATGTCAGTAATAACATAAAACCTCTAAACAGATGTTTCATATCATCAATAATATTTGCATCATTTGACTACCATCTTGGGTACATGATAACTAAGGATAGCAGTGTTATAATTAAAAAATATCTTTTCCTATAGATCATAAAAATGACTTTGACTTCTTTTCCCATATCCCCATGTCCCTATACCTATTCCAATCATTTTATTTCCATGAGAAAAAATAAAGAAGAATCTCTTATATTCTAAATTAAGCAGAATATCTTACTTTCTAAGGTAAACTAGCCTGATCATTCCTTTATTCTCAATTTCCCTCAATATTTAAAGTATCAGTTGATCACGTCAATTCACTATTCCGGAAAAGGTTCTCAAGGGATTGAGTCTTTATTGTGAATCCCTTGACAACATCTAATATAATTCTTTGTAATTAACAGCCACACACACACAAAAAAAGGTCTCATATTAACCACTACTGACTTACCAAATGCAACAGTCTTTCTAAGCAATTCTAAGCAATTCAACAACTTTGTATAAACAGTACTAGTCTCAGTTTCTAAATAGAGAGCCTGTTATATCTTCTCAGTTTTTCATGAAGTATAGGCTTTCTTACACTAAAGATTTCTGGGTTACTTGGGGCTCATTTCCACCTGTCCACAAGGCACAACAATACAGAGAAAGAGCTGCTGGACATGTCAGGTACTCAGTCAACTTAAACTCTTTTGTGGCTTAAATTGTGTCCCCCAAAAATATTTGTTCAAGTCCTCATTCCTAATACCTGTGAATGTGATCTTATTTGGAATTAGGGTCTTTGCAGATGTAATAAAGTTAAATGAGGTCTTCAGGGTGGGCCTTAATCCAATACAATTGGCATATTTAAAAGAAGAGGCTGGGCATGGTGGCTCACACCTGTAATCCCAATACTTTTGGAGGCTGAGGCAGGAGGATGATTTGAGCCCTGGACTTCAAGACCAGCCTGGGCAACATAGCAAGACTCCATCTCTATTATTTAAAATACAATAAAATAAATACAACAAAAGAAGAAGAGATACAGACACACAAGGAAAATGCTATGTGATTAAAGAGGTAGAGATTGGAGTTATGCTGTCATAAGTCAAGGAACACAGAGGATTGCTGGCAGCAACCATAAGCTAGGAGAAAAGCATGAAACAGATTCTCTGTGAGCACTGAAGAAGGAACCAATCCAGCTTACCTCTGGATTTTAGATTTCTAGACTCCAGACCCGTGAGATAATAAATTTCTGTTGTTTTTTAAAGCCACCTAGTTTGTAGTACTTTGTTACAGCAGCCCTAGGAAATTAATACAACTACCGAGAAATAGAACTATTAACTGAGGGACCAAAATTTAAAAGAAAAAATCTTAACACATAACATAGTTTAGCTTATAGAAAATGCCATTATGAATATGAAGTTGAATAGGTTAATCAATAATATTTTATAAATAACTTTTATTCTATTTCTCATTAATATCTCAGAAAACAGAACTATATGGGTTAAAAAAAAAATTTAACAGGAATGCTTATAAAAAGAAAATATAAACTAGCAGGGCTTCTCTGGGATCAACACAGTGTTGCATATCTTTTTTTTTTTTTTTTTTTTTTTTTTTGAGATGGAGTTTCACCCTTGTCGTCCAGGCTGGAGTGCAGTGGCGTGATGTCGGCTCACTGAAACCTCGGCCTCCTTGATTCAAATGATTCTCCTGCCTCTGCCTCCCGAGTAGCTGGGATTACAGGTGTCCGCCACCCTACTTGGATAATTTTTTTTCTATTTTTAGAAGAGATGGGGTTTCACCAAGTTGGCCAGTCTGGTCTCGAAATCCTGACCTTAGGTGATCTGTCTGCCTCAGCCCCCAAAGTGCTGGGATTACAAGTGTGCGCCACTGTGCTCAGCCCCTGTTCCCCTCTTTATCCTCTCCATAGCAAATATCACCATCTGACATACTGTATAGTAATTTGTTTTTAACATATACACAATAGCTATGTGTTGACTGAAAGAATAAATGAACAAAGGTAATCTTTCACACACAGAATAAGTTAATGAGGTAAAAGTGTTAATTATTATATGCTTTACTATATGATTACTGGTAAGTTCCTAATTCCTTCTCTATTATTCCTGCTTCTCTTTTACAACTTTCACTACACTAAGAAGTGTACAGAATTTTCCTCTACCTTTTTCACCATATTCTTCATCAATTAAGATTGCTTCACATAAGATAAAGCTTCCTTTTAGTAACTGACCCATTTGAAACTCTTAGATGATCCTTAGAAGAAAGAGGCACTCACTAGGATTTAGTGGCTGACTACAATCCAGCTGCATGTTTCTCCCTGTGGAAAATATTCTACAAAAGCCCAAGAGAGGAAACTAAGTGGAATCTTAGGTTTCAAACTTCTTTTACATGAAGTCAATATTAATATCCTCGGGGCAAGTCCTATTTGACAAAACTAAAACTCTAGGAGAAAGAAAAACAGATTATCAACTCCCCTAAACTATCCTTAAAGAAGATTAACTCAAAAATATGGTTTAGAAATAAGTATATTTGTGACTGAAACACTGAGCTTTAATGCCACGGGAAAATGAAGAAATCGTATGAAATTCAAGAAAAGCTAAAAAATGGTAGGCAAACAGCTCCAGCATTTTCTCTTTCAGTTCCCTGTATATTATTCCCTGCCCCCACTTCAAAAGAAGGAAAAGAAGAAGCAATCTGAGTTAACAAAGAAACATAACACATCTCAGAACACACTTAAAAGCAAAACAGACTCAGATGGTCTCACCTGGAAAACTAGAATATCTCCATATGTATAAGGCTTGCAATTTTTTTTTTTTTTTTTTTTTCCTTGAGACGGAGTCTTGCTCTGTCGCCCAGGCTAGAGTGCAGTGGTGTGATCTCGGCTCACAGCAAGGCTTGCAATTTTTTAAAGGGAGTTCATAAAAGCAGTTGTGAATAATAAAACGCAATTATTTTCCTAATCCAGGATCTGCTGTGTGTAGCTCTTTTCTTTGCCTATGAAGTTGTTTAAATTATGCCTCTCCACCTCAAGTATAATCTAGATGACAAAAAATCTTACAGTGAATCCCCAAAGCCATCCTTTGAACCATTCTGAAAAATAAAAGGCCAATGCACGGGATCAAACAATACTTTATTACCTGGAGCAGAAAGTCAACATAAGATACATCAAGGTTTGGTCGGGTTACTTAAATCCATAAATCAACATTATCGTGGCTGCTTTGTACCGATATTTAGTACCCATGCTACGTTTCGTAATCCCTAATCTGATACCTGTTCTCTCAGATTCACCCATGAATTATAAACCTGGTTTACTTCCCTATTCATCTACTTACCTTCCTCTTTCCACAAACTTTTCTTCCTTTTTTCTTTTTTTTTCTTTTTTCTCATGCCACTCATCCTTACTCCTCTAAATTTCTTACCCTTTTTCTGCTTTCCTAAAAAAAAAAAAAAATCCAAATTCCTTTAAAGAACTGACTGTTTCTCTATCCTAACTCTGTCATAAAAGCAGGGTGAGAAAATGTGACATGAGATACTAATGTCTACATTGCCTTTGAGGAAGTGTTGATCTATGCCTATGATATAAATGCATATTTCTTTCTAAAAGAATGTCCTAAGGAGACCTTGAATCTAAAAGCTCTGGATACAAATTTTCTGCTTTGAGAAGAGTTTTCTTCCTTCAAGAATGAACTGGTGGGGCATGGTAGCTTACACTTGCAATCCTAGCACTTTGGAAGAGGCACTGGCGGGCAGATCACTTGAAGTCAGGAGTTTGAGACCAGCCTGGCCAACATGGTGAAATCCCGTCTCTACTAAAAATACTAAAATTAGCCAGACATGGTGGTGGGTGCCTGTAATCCCAGCTACTCAGGAAACTGAGGCAGGAGAATCACTTGAACCCGGGAGGCGGAGGTTGCAGTGAGCCAAGATGGTGTCACTATACTACAGCCTGGGTGACAAAGCAAGACTCTGCCTCAAAAAAATAAAAAATAAAATAAAATAATGAACTTCACAGATCTTATCTCAGTGACTCACAAATCTAATTTGAGAAGGTAGATAATTCTTCCACCTCCATATTTTTGGTACAAGTTAGATTTTTAAACAAATGTTCAATGGGAATGCAGCACTGACATGTAATGCTAACTATTATTTCCATATGGGTTTTGTTGTTACTGTTGTTTGAAGGAGAAGGAAAATAAAAAGACTTTCTTTTGCATTAAAATGCCATAGGAACAAAGGAGTTGCTAAAGAATCTTGCATGTTCCACAGGCTGTGTATATACACATGGCCGGAGTCACCTTTCCTTTTGCAGGCTTGCATATTGCTAAGATAGACAGGTTTCAGCCCTTCCATTTGTAGCAAGACATTTTCTCTGTATGTCATTTGGCAGATGCAGTTGTGGGACTCTGCCAATTCACCCTGGAGCCCTCCATTTTAATCAGTATCACATAAAGTTTAACACATGCTTTGAAATATGCACCAGATCCAAGGCTTTGCCTGGAGACGGGGGTGGGGATGCTTGCTACAAAAACACATACCATCCCGGCCGCTACTCCACAAGCAATTATCTTTCACCTTTGGCTGAACCAAGAGAACTGTCAACACAGGCACACTGCCAACCAGGGGAGAGGTTACGGGGTCAAAGCAGGAAAAAGGGCTGGATGCTTTGGGGTTCAGCTCGGACATCTGTTAATCTCTCTGGCTACATGGAAGAAGCATTCTCTTCAGTCACCAAGACACAGCTATAAAAGCAGCAGCTAAGAGTACACTAGAATTTTAGCAACGGTTTTTTAGTAGTAAACTTCTTAGTAAAAGCAAAAAGCTCCTGCAGCACAACAGGACAACCACGTATGAAAAGCTAAAGAACTCAGATCAGCAAATTCACATACATCAGGAAATTGCCACTGTGAACTGGGCTGCGTAGACAAGAGGATTAAAACAAATCTCATATGTTAGGAATAAACACTTGTTTTCTTCATCATAAATACAAGTTAAAAATATGTGAAAGTATTCTTAAAGGTTTTTTTTTTTTTTGAACAGAGAAACCAAAGTTGCCATTGATACTTTTTTTAAAAAAAGAAAGATTATTAAAGCATAGATGAAGTGTCTCCATAAGTATCCAAAAATAAATAAACAGCTAAAACAGAGATGAAAGTCAGGATCTCCCTAGCTCCAGGATACAAACTGCCAAACACGCACACACAGACACTCACATAGACAGAGCTAAGATCTTTCCTAAAATGCCTATCTAAAATATATGAATATCGTACCTCTTCCACAAGTAAAACTAATCTCTTATAACAAGAATTAAAAAAAATTATCTTAGGTGTCATTTGCTAACCATTTCTGAAGGCTAGCCTAGATCTTTGCATTGAAAAGGGCTCTAAAGGCTTAGTACAATGCAGTGGGAAGAGTGCCATGCTGAATCACATCTGTCAGGGCTGACACTAATGGACATAACAATACCACTTGTGGCACTTAACTGTTCCACATCAGTTAGACCAATGGGTCCAAATTTGTTTTGTTTTGTTTTGTTTTAGACAGAGTCTTGCTCTGTCCCCCAGGCTGGAGTGCAGTGGTGCAATCTTGGCTCACTGCAAGCTCCACCTCCCAGGTTCATGCCATTCTCCTGCCTCAGCCTCCCGAGTAGCTGGCACTACAGGTGCCCGCCACCACGCCAGCTAATTTTTTTGTATTTTTAGCAGAGACGGGGTTTCACCTTGTTAGCCAGGACAGTCTCGATCTCCTGACCTCGTGATCTGCCCACCTCGGCCTCCCAAAGTGCTGGGATTACAGGCTTGAGCCAGCTCTGAAGTTTTAAGGTTATCCAAAAACAATCTACTGGTATATACATATATACACACATATACATACATAATTTTCATCTTAAAAAACAAAGAAAGACACTAAGTTACTAACATTTGATTTTAAAATAACAACAATGATACCCTTCCTTACTCTCCATATGTCAGTCATGTATCACATACAGAATTCAAGCTATAGTATACTGGGGAAAGACAGTGCAGAACAGTTGACAGTAATATTCTCATTTAGTTATTTTCTTTCAGTTTATTGTGCTATATTGTAGATTATAGGTGCTCAGATAAATAAAACTAGATTATCCAGTTTTAAACATGTATAAAATGCACAAATGGCCTTGAAATATTCCTAAAATATTCCTGTAGTTTGTAAATAATACTAATAATAGTAGCACATGTAAATGACAAGAAAATAGCAAGGTTAATACCTATCTTCAACTTGCTGTGCTAAGACCATTATAATAATGGTCCCCAATAGATCATCTCTCTCTGTGCCCATGTGCCTTTGCAATGTGACACTGCTGCTTCTTTCATCAAGAGGTAAGAGCCATTTCTCCATGCTCTTGACTCTGAATTGTCCGTGGGACTTGTTTTGGCTAATACAATGTAGTGGACATTGTCAAATTCTGGAGACTGGGTTTGAAGGGGCACAGCAGTTTGATTTATCTCCCTCTCTGAACTGTAGGGCCACCATGCAATGATGAAGCAGTTTAGTCTACTGGGGAATAAGATACCATATGGAGAACTGAGATAACCTATCCAACAACTAACACTAACTGCCAGCCAGGAACATGAGTGATTCCTGGTGAAGCCACAAGACAAATTCCATAGCTGTGCCCAGCCTGATACCTCTATGGTATCATAAAAAAATTATAAATCAGTATTGTTTTAAGTCATTAAGTTTGGGGTGGTTTGTTACACAGCAATGAATAACTGATACACCTGCTAAGAGCCCCTGGTCAAATTTATCATGTGGTAAATATAATGATCAGATATGATAGGAAAGAACACACAAAATTTGAAATTATCAAGAAGGCTATCTGTACAAGGAATTCAAATGTATTATTAACAATGGACCTCTCTCTAAATGTATATCCTGCCTTAACATACTAGCTAATGAGAGTAGTACATGTGTGTATGATTTATATATATATATATAAAAAAATATATATGGGATATACATACACAAAAATATTTTATTGATGGCCGCCCATAATCAAAAGGTTTGTAGCCACTGACTGAGCTAATGAGAATAGTACACATATATCATTTATAAATACAGATATTGGGCACAAATATTCCACTTCCTTTGAAGAAAATTCAAAATCTTTAAAGAAATTTTCTTTAAAGATTTCGAATATTCCTAGTAAGCTGCCAGGCACTAGGTCATGCAGTAAAGCTGAAAAAAAGAATCTCTTCATGCTTGGTGTGGTGGCTCATGCCTGTAATCCCAGGACTTTTGGAAGCCAAGGCAGGCAGATCGCTTGAGCTCAGGAGTTCAAGACCAGCCTGGGCAACAAAAAAGACCTATCTCTACAAAAATTACAAAAATGAGCTGGGCATGGTGGTGCATGCCTGTGGTTCCAGCTACTCAGGAGGCTGAGGTGGGAGGATGGCTTGAGCCTGGGAGGCAGAGATTGCAGTGAGCCAAGATTGTACCACTGCACTCTAGCCTGGGCAACAGAGCCAGACCCTGCCTGTTTCACCTCTATTTCCAAAAATTAGAAATTCCTAACTATGCCAGAAAGTAAGAGTCTCCATAGTTCTAATATTCTTTTACTAATAGAATGCATCTGCAGTTTATAATATTGTGTATACTCCACCATCCCATAATATTTTACTTACTACACTAATATCACTACAACTAAGATAGTGATCTCAACCAACTGGTAGAAACGATGAAAAAGAGCATTAAATCTAATCATGCCCCTTTCTAGCCCTAACTTAAAACCCTCAGGGACTTATCTATAAAGCCTGAATTTATTATTATGGCAGATTTCTATATTAGATCAATGGCAATATCATTCAAAGAGACAGGAAATAGAAGAAAAGCATGTGGTGGTTTGGTGATGGGGAGGGGGAGGACAGTGATACAGCCGATGAAAGGAGAACCTTGGGCATGTCAAGTGCAAAGTGGAGTCACTGGAGAGGTGAAGGTTGAAAAATAAAGGGAGGAGAAAGGAATTAACTGACAGTACAAGGAAATGACACTGAGCACAGGTGGAAGAAATAGCCTTAACCAGAAGGAATCACTGCTTCCTCTGAGAATGGAATTAAAGCAATAAAGAATGGTGGAGACAGACAGTTAAGGAACAAGAGTGCTGAAAGCCAAGAGAATTTCTGCCTAATGGCCCTCAGTTTCTCTATGACATTGGTTAAGAGATAAGGTTATCAATAAAGAAAAAGGAGGCATTATCTCTGTGAAGAAGGAGGTAAACTCTTCATCAAAGTAAAATGCCTTTTCATGTCACACTGAATAATAATAGTTAGATGAATACCAACTTTATGCTTACTCATACTACATTATCTCTATTTCAAGTCAAAATCAGAACATTTTTCATCGTTATCTTGCCCTTCTCTATTTCTTGTGTACTAACTGTACAACAGAAATAAGGAGCGAGAAAAAATAAGTGACAAAAGCATGAGAAGTTATAGCTAAACCAACGTCTGAAAATACAATCTTATCCAATTTTACCACTGCCAACAGCAAAATGAAATATAGATCACTTTATTCGCTGACATCAATCTAGTATCTAAACTTGGCTACTCAGAAAAGTTTACCAACATCTTGAACCTATTTGTTTATATGTTAGTGATGTTAGCATCCATTTTCGCTCATAGTATAAAATTAAATTGAGATGCTTACAATTTTATTCAATCTCTTCTACTACATACTCTTCACAAATCATGAAGAAACTAGAAAAGGAGCATCCCAGAATATACTACTGATTCTGACATTGATATGGACCTTAATAATCTGGAGGGCTCTCACAAAGAACATATATCTATTTCAGAGAGTGTCTAAATCCCCTAACATTTTATGTGCACGTGGTAATTTTTCTAAAAAAGAAGGTTCACGAGTTTCACTACATTCTCAAAAAGTTTACATCCCTAAAATGCTTATGAACTATTGCTACAGATAGCTCCCTTCTCCAAAGTTAATAGAAGAAACTCTGCTTGAAGACATATCAAGAAAGTCAAACATGGCCGGGCGTGGTGGCTCACACCTGTAATCCCAGCACTTTGGGAGGCCGAGGCGGGTGGATCACGAGGTCAGGAGTTCAAGAATAGCCTGGCCAAGATGGTGAAACCCTGTCTCTACTAAAAATACAAAAAAATTAGCTGGGCATGGTGATGGGTACCTATAATCCCAGCTACTCAGGAGGCTGAGGCAGAGAATCGCTTGAACCTGGGAGGCAAATGTTGCAGTGAGCCGAGATTGCGCCATTGCACTCCAGCCTGGGCAACAGAGTGAGACTCCATCTTAAGAAAAACAAAAGAAAAGAAAGAAAGAAAGAAAGTCAAACAATACTTGCCCCATTAGGCCACAGACTTCTTCATTAGGGAAGCTGGGAGGGCCATATGTTTAGTAGACTACGAAAAGCTGAAGACACTCTGCTGGGAAGTAGGCTGGACTATTTTTTGGCATTTGTTTGCTTTCTTATATGGTTTATTTAGAGGTAAAGGAAAGGTACAAATTAATAACAGACTTTAGTTTAAGTAAAAAAACAACGTTATAGTACTGAAAAACAGATATTCATTACCCTCAAATCCTCTGGCACAAGGGTAAAATTACCAAATCCAAGGGCAGGATAGCCCTCAAAAGTAGGCTAAGACCACCATGGTTCAAGCCAGCTTTTAATGGCACTACACACAAAATCTATGCTAAAAATATAGCTTTCTATATACAGTCATCCCTCAGAATCCACAAGAGATTAGTTCCAGGACTTCTCTGCAAATACCAATATCTGTGGATGCTCAAGTCCCTTACATAAAATGGTGTAACATTTGCATATAACCTATGTACATACTCCTTTATATTTCAAATCATCTGTAGATTACCTATAGTATCTAACACAACATAAAAACTATGCAAAAAGTTGTTATACTCTATTGTTTTTATTTGTATTATTTTTATTTTTTTTTAATTGTTTTGCTTTTGTACGAATATTCTCATCTGCCACTGGCTGAACTGGTGGATTTGGAGAGATGGCTGTATCCTATTAGATACAAAGACCACAGAAACACACACACACACAGACACACACACGCACACACAAAGTTATCTGTGTCAACCACCAGACTAGAAGACTTTGAGAGAGTAAGGGCTCTTCCTAGTTTTTTTCACCCTGATCAAATTTCTTAAGGAAATTGAAGAACAGAAAAATCTATACATTTAGAGACAATCTCCTACTTACTAAGCTAAGAGCTGTCATGTGAATTCCACTTTTGTTATTTGCCTCATTTTCTTCTCTGTTTAGAAGTTATAGTGAGTTGCTCAACACATATATAAAATATTTCATTTGTTCAATCAGTAATGGGGTCGAAATCGTACGTTTAAAATTCAGTGATTACAGGCCGGGCGCGGTGGCTCACGCCTGTAATCCCAGCACTTTGGGAGGCCAAGGCGGGCGGATCATGAGGTCAGGAGATCGATACCATCCTGGTTAACACGGTGAAACCCCGTTTCTACTAAAAAAAAATACAAAGAAAAAAAAATTAGCAGGTCGTGGTGGCAGGCTCCTGTAATCCCAGCTACTCTGGAGGCTGAGGCAGAAGAATCACTTGAACCAGGGAGTCGGAGGTTGCAGCGAGCTGAGATCACGCCACTGCGCTCCAGCCTGGTGACAAAGCAAGACTCCATCTTCCAAAAAAAAAAAAAACACTGTACCTAAGAGAAAAAAATTCATCTGGAATTTCAAAGATAAATTGCATCTAGAGATATCAAATTTGAATATAATTGTCACAGGTTTCATCAGCAAATTAAATAAGAAAGGCGGGAAAATATTAAAACTCTTAAAATATCCATGGAGAGTCTCTGTCCCTAAATGCATATGTCAAAAAAGAAAAGCAAGGCAGTACACCTAGGTTCTGTGGGAACAAAAAGATGAAATCAATTCAGATTCATGTCCTCAAGAAACTGTAAGTAAATGATTATCATAAGGAATTCTACTTCCTGGAGTCTATCTTGCCTACAGGTTTCCCTCCTCCAAATACCTGCCCCAGAGCTACTTTGTCACCTAGTATTCTGCAAGTGAGTCCTATGTAATTTAAAGTCCACATTCTTTATGGTGGTGTGCCATAGCCAGAACACATCTTAACCATCAGCACTGCAAACTGTTTTTAAAAACAAGGGCTCTCGAATGTTCTACTTCCCTTCCAATTAAACTCTCACTGGTACAGAAGGCAATTATCTCCCATGACAAGCCATCAGTACTTCTAAAATGATATTTTCTGTTTTCAAAAATTTACAAATACTTTAAAGTTCAAATAAAGATCCATTGTCACTGTTCTGTTCTAATGGGTAACTACACACGGAGAGCTCAATGGTTGGCTAACTTCATACACACACGTGCATACATACACACACATGGGCAAGTAAGCACCTCAACCTGACAAAGCCTTTCCTATCTCCTCAAACAACTGTCCTAATCTCAAGATAATTTTTCCTCCTCTGCATGCACACTCATGCGCACACACATACACACACACACACACACACCCCTATAAAGAAGAACAACTTAGGTGGCCATAAGACCTACAAAATTCTTTTCATTTACAAAATTTTAACTTTTCTGCGTCTTGGATTATGGATTCATTTCTCTGTTGAGATCCTAAACAAGAGGGAATAAGAAAAATGCCTCATTCCCAATCATTGAGTAGCCTAACAATAATGAATTAAATTTTCTGGTAGTCCTCATTACCTGTTGAATGTGCTTCCCAGCCTATATTTCTGATCCACTTCATTATCAATGACCAGAGAAAAGAATAAACCAAACTTCATTGGGATAGAAGAATAAAATGTATCAGTTACCTAGAAAATATGCTACATATTTATTGTTTTAACAAGATATTTTTAAAAATTTGGTCATCCTTCTTCGCTTTTATTAATACTATATGAATGCATCCCTTCTGGATAATTCTTTGCAAACCACTAAACAAGACAGATAAACACACATGATATTCACAAGAAGACATTTGTGAACAGATTTCTGGAGGAGACTAATCACTTTCCAACGAAATACTTTCCCAGAGTCATTCACCCCGCCAAAAAAAAAACAGCTGAAAGGTGTGTGTGTGTCATGGTTAGGAGGCCGGGACTAGAGGACATAAGGAATGTAATTATCTAGTTGAAAAGTTAACTTACCTTCTTTTTTGAAGACAGGGTCTCATTTTGTCACCCCAGTGGAAGTGCAGTTGGGTGCGACCATAGCTTACTGCAGCCTCCATCTCCTGGGTTCAAAGTGATCCTCCTGCCTCAGCCTTCCAAGGAGCTGGGACTACAGACATGTGCCACTACGCCCAGGTAATATTTTTTTTGGTTTTTTTTTTTTTTTTAGAGACAGGGTTGTCCAGGCTAACCTAATCCTGTGCAGGCTAACCTGCCTTATTTCTTTTGGGTAACTATTATCAGCTGAAATTCTGCCTTGGATTATCTCTCAGAGATTTTTACTTTTCTGTAGTTTGTTATCATTACATTACTCCTTTAGCCTAGGAAGACATTCAGACCATGGCCTCGTGGAATGGATTTTTAAAAACAGCCACAAAATTCTTTGACATTCATCCTATCAAGAGATAGGTGTCTATGACCCCTTCCCTTGACTATAGCTGTCTTGCAACTGCTTTGACCACTATAACACAACTTCCAAGGCTAGGTCAAAGAAAGTGATCAAGCTTCCACATTGTGCTTGGAGCCCATAAGAAGTTCAACCATACTGGGGATACTTCCATGCTGTGAGGAAAAGTCACGTGTAAGCACTTAAGTCAGCACTTCTAGTCTTCAAGCCATCCCAACAAAGGTGCCAGAGTTGTGAAGGAAGGGGCCCCCAAATTATTCCAGCTCTCAAGCCTAAGCCCCTCTCAGCATTAAAGTCATCCCAGCTGATACTCCAGACATCTTGGGGACAGAGTCAAGTGTGTGCCCTTACCAAATTCCTGACCCACAGATTTTATAAGCCTAATAAAATCGTTGGTGTTTTTAGCTACTAAGTTTTATGATAATTTGTTATGCAGAAATAGTAACTGGAACATTATATATCCAGATTTAAGTCAAATGCACCTTATTATTAAACCTGGAATATCTCACACAGCTATATGAGATTTCTCATCCTTCTAAATTCTAACATTTTATCTCTATTTCTTCCATGGCACTTAACATTTTCTACCTTGTATTCCTATTATTTATGTATATTTTTCTTTTCTTTTTTTTTTTTTTTTTTGAGACAGAGTCTTGCTCTGTCACGCAGGCTAGAGTGCAGTGGTGTGATCTCAGCTCACTGCAACTCTGCCTCCCAGGTTCAGGTGATTCTCCTGCCTCAGCCTCCCAAGTAGCTGGGATTATAGGTGCCCACCACCACACCCAGCTAATTTTTGTATCTGTAGTAGAGAAGGGGTTTCACCATCTTGTCCAGACTGGTCTCAAACTCCTAACCTCATGATCCACCTGCCTCAGCCTCCCAAAGTGCTGGGATTACAGGCATGAGCCACTGCACCCATTCTATTTTTCATTAGAAAACAAAGTTCCTGTGTTTCTGAATTGAATAACATAATGCCTACCATAGTATTTTACATATTATAAATACTCAATACATATTTCATGAATGAGTGAGTGAGCTAATCAAGATTAGGTGAGAAAGAGACATTAATGCTACAAAGGAAAAGAAATATATAGCAGACAAAAGGAAGAAATAAAATAGTTATTGAAAGGATAAAAACAAACAACATGCATTTGTTTTTATTTTGGAAATGTGCTGAAAGAATTCACAATGGATCAATATACTTGACTCTACAAAATATTAAATTTAAAAAAAAATTTTAGAAAAAAAAAAACAGACTAGGGAAATATTAACCTCCTGAAACAAAATAAGAGTCTCTATTGTAAAAAGAGTTCAAACCTTTTATGGAAAAAAACAAGTTCCCAATACTATACATGATAGAAACTCACACAAGGAAAGGCAAACATATAAACAATAGACAGGGAAAGGACAAGGAAAAACAGCAATGACATGTTAGGACAGTGGAATCCCAATCCTGCATAGTTCAAAATATTATTAAAACACTCATAAATCTTCATATATTCCAGCATGATCCTTTAGTAACAGAACTGAAAGCTGATGGAAACCTTAATTTACATGCAGTAAAATTTACATTTGTGTATACATTTCTATGAGTTTTGACAAACGCATAGAGTTGTGCAATCACCACCCTAATCAAGATACTAAACAGTTGCATTTACCCATAATATTCCATTTATACAATATTCTAGAAAAGCCAAAACAATGGAGGTGGAGAACACAGATTAGTGGTTGCCAGAGATTATAAATGAAAGGAAGGTTTAACTACAAAGAGTAGTATAAAAAAATTTTAGAAGGTGATAGAATTATTCTCTGCATCCTGTTTGCAGTAGTGGTTATATGAGTCTATACACGTTTTAAAATTCATATACACCAAAGAAAAGTGAACTTTACTATATGTAATTTAAATTTAAAAAATTTAACAGACGGATTCTTGCTCTGTCACCCAGGCTGGACTACACCGGTGCAATCACAGCTCACTGCAGCCTCAAACTCCTGGGCTCAAGCCATCCTCCTTCCTCAGCCTCCTGAGTAGCTGGGACTACCGGCTTGTGCCACCACACCCAGCTAATTTTTTTTTTTTTTTTTTTTTTTTTTTTTTTGTAGAGACAAAATCTCACTATGTTACCCAGACTAATCTCAAACTCCTGGCCTCAAGTGATCTTCCCACCTCAGCCTCCAAAGTGCTGGGATTACAGACATCAGCCACCAAGTACAGCTTATAATTAAAATTAAAAAAAAAAAAAAAAAAAAAAAAAAAACCACTTCAGGGTTACTTGCTAAAACTTCTTCTCAAGATGTAGAAGGATGTGAGAAAACACAAGTAAGCTAGATTTCGCTCTCTTCTAGATCATCCTTAGGCCTACTGCTTTAGCCATCCTGAACATTTTGAATATTTCTTCTTCTTTGCTTATTTTTATTTCTCTATATTTCAATTCTCTTAGCATTATTTTGATGGCGTTTTCATGCCCAGTAAAGAAAACATCTGGCAGAGGACAAGACTAAAGCACTTGCTGTGAGCACAGCAATCCTAGGAATTCTCAACTGGGTTTCTCCAGGGCCAGGAAGAAATCCAGGCTAGACTGCACATCACAGGGATTGTTGGAGGGCTCCAGATCCAACCTCAAACTTGGCTTCACTACATTCTGCACACGTGGCAGGGGTCTAGGGTTGCTGAAAAGAAACTACAGCCACCAGTAAACTCAATCGTTCATACCAAGAAGTATCAGAACAGAGGAAGATGACAAAATACTGAGCTCAATGTATAGCTTAACCACGTAACTGAGAAACACAATCACCAGACGCATGAAATTATTTGAAGAGACTCTAGAAAGGCCAAGAGCCCAAAATTAAATTTCTTTTCTTTAATTTCTTTTTTCTAATCTTTGTTTTTGTATTTTGCACCTGCCACTTCAAGACCAAAATCAAATTTCTAAGAATAAAATTAAAAGATGCATTTAAGTCTCACTAATTTCTATGGTTTAGATTGCTTATGAGAACAGATATAGGGTTTGGTTTCTCACTGACATTAAAGCCATCACTGAAAATATAGCTTTAAAAAAAAACTATTTCTTAACATTGAAATCTGAAAATAATAAGGAAAATCTTTTAAAGTCATGTATATAAATTCCCTTTCCAAAGCTCATACTGTCCAAAATAAGTTTATTTAAAAATACTCACAGAGAAATGTAGTTGCAATTGTTCAATAAGAAAATGGAGTTGTGAACAATTGGTACCGCCACCCACCGTGCCCAGAGATGGGGTTTCACCAGGTGTGAGCCACTGCACCTGGCCAAGTTCCTTTTTACCCTAAAGAACAGAAACCAAACTGCCATACTGTCTTTAAACTAGATTTTAAAAATATTGCTTTCTGTGGGGAGCCAAAAAACAAATTAAATGAACAAAAAATAAATAAAGTAGATTTAAGGAATAAACTATTTCTCTTCTCTCACCCCAACTCAATATCAGTAAAGAGACACTGATCTTTTAAATTTAATGGTCATATAATATATGTGTGCTTTTTCATTGAAGTCAGGTTCAAAATATTTCAGAAGCATATGTAATACAAATAATTTTTTAAGGCAAGCAGAAAAAAATGTTTAAAAATGAGATCCCACATTACCCCCAGACCATTCATTTACACAAAAGAGTAAGAAGCAAAAATTGGTACAAACATACAACTATCAAAATCAAGAAGAAAAGAGAAAAGAAAGTAAATCCAGGAACACCAGACCAACTTCTTTGACAACAAAGACCACACTCTGTGCATGTTTTGCATAATATCTAGCATACAAGAGGCTTCAACAATACTTCTTTTGCATAGTGGTGAATACATGGACTACACGAACTCAGTCAATAGTACTGTGCCAGATCTAAGTCAAAAGATGTTCCACGCCATACATTAAAGAGTAAATTTTGCTGTAGTGAAGACTTAACCAAAGAAAGTAAAGGTTTGAAAGGACCATGGTGACAACTAATCTTACCCATTTACTCAAGGAATAATGCCTAGGAGCCTTCAATATCTTTTATAGGCAATTAGTTCACTTCCTTAAATCAGTTGCATAACCCATATAGTCTGGCAAAGGCAAGTTAGAATTGTAAAAGTAAATAAATCCTTCCCCTTGTTAAAGGGCTCACACAGAATGATTACATTATAAATGTTATTTAGTCCCACAAAGCCTAAAGCAAACTAATCAAAATAAGAAATACAGATCTTCTCTCCTGTACAAATCAATTCCATAATAAGTGAAATCCAGAAAAAAATTTCAAAAGGAAAACAAGAAAACAGTTGACAATTAACAAAGAACTTTTTGAGGATTTTTTTTTTTAATCACTTCAAACTAAAGTCACAGTTCCAGAATAAGATATACACAGTATTTTGGAAGCACACAGGAAGAAGATCAACACAGAAAATGGAATACGATAAAATGGAGGGGTTTTCTACTGCTCTAAAGATGGCTCTATTTCCCATGGCAGAACCCACATGTATGTCCACTAAATGCTTTCAATCTACTACCATGTTAAAAACAAAATGACAACAAATGCAATATGAGAACCTAAAAGATTTGTTGAAAATAAACTTAACTTAAAATTCACTACAGTAGCCCCCCTATCTCTTATCCACAGAAGGTTTGTTCCAAGTTCCCCCATATATCCCTGAAACCATGGATAGTACCATGCCCTATATAACTGTATATACCTATGATAAAGTTTAATTTATAAACTAAGCACAGGAAGAGATTAACCACAATAAATAATAATAAATGATAAAATAGAACAATTATAACCATATGCCAGTATCACTACTCTTGCACTTTGGAGCCATTACTAAGTAAAATAAGGGCTGCTTGAACACAAGCAGTCAATACTGCCACAGTAAATCTGATAACCAAGAGGTTACTAAGTGACTAACAGGTGGATAGGACAGGGAGCATATACAGCATGGATACGCTGGACCAAGGGATGATTCTGTCCCAGGTGGAACTGAACAGGGGATTTCATCACACTACTCCAAATGGTGAACAACTTGAAGTTTATTAATTGTTTATTTCTGGAATTTTCCATTTAATATTTTTGAACTACAGTTGACTCTGGATAACTGAAACCATTAAAAGTGAAACCATAAATAAGTGTGGACTACTGTACAATACTAACAGTAAAACGGACAATTTTGAAACTCCTCCTCAGATTCGCTAAATGATTGACCTTGTATATTCTCTTATTTTTCTGCAGCTTCCCAGGTATATTGGAAGAAAGACAGAAGACTGAGAGACATCTAGCTAGACCCCATTTTAAATGAAACTATACAATTGTTTCCTAGATCCAAAGGCAACACATCAATGTACAAGTTTTTTTAAGTAATTCTATTTGAGGCCAAAATAATAGAGTATAGGTTTTCTTTTCCTGAGTAACAAACTGCTATAAATTTAGCAACTTAAAGCCACACGCAATTATCATCTCAGAGTTAACTCATGGATCAGGGGTTTAGAATGCCTGTATTACTATTGGGTCTGCATCCTTTGTTCAGAGTCTCACCAGGCTGAAATCATGGTGTCAATCATTGCTGGGGTCTCTCTCACTTGGAACCCAGGGTCCTCTTTTAAGCTTATTAAGGTTGTTGGCAGAATTCAGTTCCTTGTGATTGTAGGACCGAAGTCCCCATTTTCTTGTTGGCTGTCAGGCGGGGATCATTTGTAGCAACTCAAGGCTGCCTACAGTTTCCTGCCATGTGGCCTTCTCCCAAAATGGCACTTTGTTTCTTCAAGACCAACAATAGAGTATCTGCTGGAGCACTGAATCTTTCTAACATCTTCTATCTCTGACCTCCTGGCCCTCTTTTAAAGGATCTCCTCTGATTAGATCAAGCCCACCCTCTCAAGAAGAGGTGATTTTATTGGATGTACATGCAAGGGGGCAAGAATCCTGGAGGACATTTTAGAATTCTGTTTACCACATGCAATTAAAGAAAAAGAGCTTCCTAGTGATAAAGTTCTATCTAAAGACCTTTCGATTTTAGACCACATGCAATTAAAGAAAAAGAGCTTCCTAATGATAAAGTTCTATATAAAACCTTGCATACAGAAGAATGCACAAGCCACATATGCTTCAGAGGATCCTCAAACAGTATTTTTTGTGTTTTATCTTTTAATAAAATTGAACAACAAACAGTTTGAGATTATAATCTCAGATAAATTATTAGAGCTTAATTTACTCATTCAAGTTTAATTAGGGTAGAACCAGTTAGTGATGTTTTGGCTGGTATATCCCAAAAAGAAGCCAATGTACCAACCTGGCTCCACAGTATCAAGGACAAAGTTCACCCATGGATCACTCACTGCAGCACCTCAGGACACATTGGGTAGAAGAATAAAAAGAGGGATGCTCACCAAGAAAAAGCAGTCACCTACATAATTTCTAGAAGAGCCCAGACCAACTATCAATATTAAGTAAGACTTTCAAGTCTGTTTTCTCAGTACAATTCTAAAGAAGCATACTTAGAAATGTTTGAAAAAAGAAGTTACCATGATACAGGAGGAATATAAGAACAAGAACAAATTCTTTAAAGCCAAAACTGTGACTGTTGGACTAAAAAATAATAATAAAGTCCTAAATAGCAGCAATGACAAAGCTAAAAACTGAATTAATAAATTAGAAGGCAAACACACAGGGAAAATGATGAAAAGATTGTGAAGAAAAAGCAAGAGACGTGGAAGATACTTATCCTTCTAGGCTATATGATAGCAGGTTATGGCAGAGACTAGCTTAGCTATTCATCAAGCCTATTTCTTCTTTCTCCTGATCACACAGCTAGAGTATATTTCTGACCCTCCTTTGCAGTGATTGGCCTCTGGCCAATGTAATATTGGCAGAAGTGAGACGTGCCACTTATAAGCTTCATCCCTAAAAAACCTCCAGGCATTACTTACTTTCTTTCCCCTTCTGTGGTACCCTTGAAAGCCACAAGGTGGAAGAGTCCTAGATCTCTTGAAAGTCACCCACCAGGGACATGCATTTTGGTCTTTATATAAGCAAAACATAAAATTTCTATTATGAGATTTTAGAGTTTGTTACAGCAGGGAACATTATTTAAGGAATACAGAAACAGGTGTTGGAAATATGGTGTTACCCCCCAAAAAAAATCTAAAATAAAAGACATGGGTTTAGTAGTCAGGCAGTGGGCAGTAAGAACATATATTTAACAAGTTAAAAGGCTGAAAAGCCCTATAATACTGTGGCAAAACAACTAGTAAAATTGGAACCTATAATAAGTGAATAGGCATATCACCACTTCCCTATTGGGCCTACTGCATTATAAGTAAATAAAGAGTGAGAGTTATAGTGTACACTGGTATTTACTTTCTGCTTTTGGCAAGGTATTGCATAAAAACGATAAGCTCAGAAAAGTATTAGATCATTTGCAGACTGAAATTATAGGGAACAGAAGTAGTCCCAGAAACTTAGGCCTCACAGGGTTAAAAGGGGAATATATACAGATCTTAAACAGTATGAGAAAAAACAAATAGTAAAGGCTTATGCAATAAAGTCCCAGGAAGGCTTTTAGTTCAACAAAGTGACTCAACTCTGAGGCAGAGATGTCAGATTCAAGCATGATCTTACCACCCACTGTTTCACGTCACCTCAATGTAAGGCCATCAAACTGAGAAAGAAGCATGAAGCAAGGGCTATGCTCCCCAACCTCCACTACTTCCCCAAAGAGAGGAGAAGAAAAACAAAATCATTCTTGAAAATTATATTTAGGGAAGAACAGTGGGTATGGTGTCCTCACAGAACCTATTGGAAAGAAAAAGATGAGATGCCTACATTTTGAGGGAATGATAATGTCAAAAAAACACAAATTTGGACTAAATATTAATAAATGTTTGTTCAGAACATTAAACTAACTCTCAGGCAAAAAGCAAAAAGCAGGCAGTAAAAGACATATATAAATGTAAATGTAGACACAATTGCAGATACAGATATATAGATATAGAGAGAGAAAGAGAAGTATGCCTTCTAAGGAATGTATATTTCCCAGCATCTACTTCAGAAGTATATATTTAAAATATATATATAATATATTAAAAATAAAAAATATATAAAGTGTATATATACACATATAAAGTATATATATACACACATATAAAGTATATACATACACACACACATATAAACGAGTAAAAGCCAGTGTGCAGCTAGGAGCTCAAGAGAACAATGAGCAAAGGAGTTCCTTTCCAAGGTCTAAGCAAGGAAATTCCCCTACTACCAGAGCAGAGGAACTTCCCAGGGCCTGCCTAAGTAGATTTATATGATTTGTTATGAAGCAGAGAATATTGTTCGTCTCCCATTCTTCCCTTTTCTAAATAAAAGGTTTTGTTATAATTATTTTATTCTAGCTTCTTCATTGTATATTGGGGGTGGAAGGAGACACCAGTACACACAACTTGCAATTTTAGTTGAGTAGTTACCAGCTCATGAAGAGCCATGGCTGAATCTTATGGAGAGGGTTGAGCATCCCTGGAAGATACTAGATTTTGAGATGGATGTAATGACTACATGGGCCATTGGACTGTTGCCCCCTAGGGAAGGAGTGTGTTCTATGTATGAGAGAAAGAATGAAAAGATATTTGATCACCAGAAGGTAGACTGTGCCAGATACTATTATTCATCAAACCTATATCCTCCTTCTGTTAGAGAATGAGTGAGATTACATTTTCCAGCCTCACTTGCAGGTAGGTATGGCTATATAATTAAGTTCAGACCAACAGAATATGGGTAGAAGTGACGTGTGGCATCCATGCCTGGCCCTTAAAGACCCTCCCACATGCAACACTCTTTGGTCTTTCTCCTTCTAAAGCAATCTTCAAAGCCATCTTAAAGATGGAAGAGCCATACAATGGGAGGATTCTAAGTCCTTAAATCACCATTGCAAAGAAAACCATCATAAACCAGAAACACTGTTTTGGGCTTGAGGCAGTGAGAAATAAACCGCTTCCTCTCCCTCTTATCTGGGAATTCAAACATTTATTGAACACCTAGTATATACAAAGTACATGGTATTTTCTCTCTCCTATCTTCCTTACGTTCTAGGTACTACAAAAGATTTTTTAATGTGTTAACATATCTTTATTCAAGCATCCTGAGATGAAAAATGTTATAGGAGAAATAAAGATTTCTCAGTTAATTAAAAGTCCTGGATTTACAAAAGATTTCTTCATCATTTCTTTATATGACAAAAATAGAGCAAACAGCTAATAGTTTACACAGATTGAGTATCATAGTAGACAAATTCATTTCAACCCAACCTGAATTCTAATGCAGGATCTCACCTTTACAAGTTGTTTGAACTTGAGCAAGTTACTTCCCTCTTCTTGGTCTTAATTTCTTCAGATAATTGAGGAATGAGCCCAGTTAGCCTCACATTAAATAAAGTAATATTCTTCATGGCTTCCTCTTTCATCAAAAGGGAAGTAAATTAATTTCTCAAGCAGAGGCTCAGAAAAAGCAATTTTTAAAAAGGCAGCTTTCATAGAGGCTTTGTACTATACTCTCCTATATTTTAAAAGCTTAGGAGAAACTGAGCAAACCACAATAAAGACTTATCTCAGAAGATAGCTTCATTCCTGTATTCAAAATATGTACCCAGCAATGCAAAGGTATATTGTCACTGATTAATTTTGTTTCTTCACCACTATAAACAATGAAATCACACAATTATCTCTGTCAGGTTTATCATCTACTTTTAAACTCTGCACTTTGTGAAGTATAACACTGACAAAATTTAAAGGAAGAAAGGGAAAATATCTGTATTCCCTGAGGAAACGGTAACTGGAGAATCTCTTTTGGAGGATCAAATAGATATTATGGATCAAATAGACATCTGAATAGATTATCAAGGCTAGTCAAGACCTAAAATATGATTTGAAATATAATCTATTCCTTCATTCCTCACAGAATGATAAAAACTGCAAATGATCTATTCAAGAACACTATTGTTTACAGAACCAAAAAGTACTTTCCATAAACAACTGATTCTTGTATTTGTTGCTGTAGGCTACATCATCAGGTATACTAAAAATTTTTCATAAAATCAATGTGACAAATTTCAAGTGAGCAAATACCATTGTAAAACATTACTGACCTTTCATTCATAATTTAAAAAAAGAAATTTAGATGTTCCTTGTGACTTTGGTGACTTAGGGATGAAAATGTTTTAACAAATGTAAATACTGGTAACATATTTATTAATATACAAGCTGTTAATAAATCCTTTTCTTTGATCATAAGTCAAAGCATTTCCCAATAGGCCTTTTTTCACTGACACCTATTAATATCAGAAATATGCATATATAACATGCTATCTTGCTTACGTAGTAAATAATCAACCAAGACACATGTGGTACAATTTAGGTCATTAACTAGAAGGAGAACTTTAAAATATCTTGAGCTTCAAATTACATGCAAAGTCAAGGGAAGTATACAAACAATAGAAAAAATTCTTCATAATCTCAATGTAAACCATTACAACTGACCAATATTTACTGAACATCTACAGAGCAAAACAATATAATTGTCTATTGCTCTGTTAAAAAAAAAGAAAACATTTTTAATCACGTGTTCCCATAAATATGAAGGACTTCCCTAAAATGATAAGAAACAACTAGACACTTGGCAAAGAGAAACTTGTGTTTAACTCAATACTGATAAGCCACTGGCCAACCTATCATAAACCCAAGACCTACTTGCTTCATGGCAGTCTCTCCAATTTTGTCTGAATGTTTGCGGATGCTCTCCAGAAAGTCTTTGAGATCGGACATAGAAACATCTTTTATTTCTTCTCGAAGCTTGGGGATGTTGTCCACCATCACCTTGCAGAATCGATAGTGGCTTACTTGAGGCAGGTAGGTATGCTCTAGATGTTCCAGAGTTTTCAGTGCAGGATAATGCCTACAAAAAGAATTGATCACCTTTAGCTCACTCAGTTTTCTTTAGGGTTAGGCAAAATGTCTAGCCTGAATTGGTTTTCACTGTGCAAAATCCAGCATTAAGTTTTAATGAGAACATCGGTGAAAAGAATCTCAAATTATTAAAAATTAATACATACTTTAAAAGACTGGGAAATTATAATCAAAAAAGATTTTATCCAAAGAATGCATAAGACTTAAAATAGCTACCAATAAAATTAATGACATAAGAGAAATAAAAGGGGCCAGGCATGGTGGATCAGGCCTGTAATCCCAGCACTTTGGGAGGCCAAGACAGGTGGATCACTTGAGGCCGGGAGTTTGAGATTAGCCAGGTCAACACGGTGAAACCCCATCTCTACTAAAAATACAAAAATTAGCTGGGCATGGTGGTGCAAGCCTGTAATCTCAGCTACTTAGGAAGCTGAGGCACGAGAATCACTTGAACCCCGGAGGCGGAGGTTTCAGTGAGCCGAGATCACGCTACTGCACTCCAGCCTAGACGACGAAGTGAGACTCAGTCTTAAAAAAAGAGAAATAAAAGGAAATGAAGAATCATCATCTCAATGCCAAAAAAAATTCATCCTATAAAATGAAGTATCCAAGGCTAGACTTCCAACTATGGCACACAGAAAAGCTTGGCAAATCTTCTAACCAAAGAAAACAAATGTAAACTATCCAAAACAACTATTTCAGGGTTCTGGAAACTAAACAAAAGAGAACAACAAGTCAAGAAGTGTTTATTCATAATAACTGCTCAACAGCGGGACTCTGTAGCTTTCTTGCCTGGAGCTACTTCCATCACTCTCCCCTTCTAATTCCTCCACCCCTGTTCATTGGCCATGGCTAGTCATGAAAATCAGCAGCTTTCCTGAGATGAGGGGCTGACATAATTTGGAGCAGAGGGCAAAAAACTCATATTGAGAGATGCTGTTAGTGAAAGTAGCGAACTCAGTAAAAATAAATAAATAAATAAATAAATAAGAAAAGTCTCCAGCTCTACTGGTCAAAAGTTACAATTTGGGTTGGGGCAAACAACAGACCAAAGGACTAACCAGAAATTTAACAGGTAAACCATAGAAATAAAAGACCCACAGAAGGGCTTGATAAACTCTCTGCAAGTTGCTAGCTGGCTGAGAGGCTATGCACACCTGCAGGCGACATCTAAAAGGGTCTAAGCAATCCACACATCCCTGGCTGACTAGGAGGCTGTAGACAGGCACATGAGAAAACTAAGAAGGTAGGTAAAAGTTTAAGCTGACTTTAAAACTGCTTTTAATGTAGTCCCTAACCCACATACAAACTCATTACCAAAGACTGGAAACCTTACTCAAGTTTTTTGAGCATAACCTCTAACCAATCATTAGCTGATGACTATTTAAACATCAAAGTGAAATATGATACCTTTCCAGACAAAGAAAGACAGAAAATTCCTTGCTAGCAGACCTGCCTTACAAGAAATACTAAAGGAAGCCTGAAAGGAAATGACAGCAGATGGTAACTTGAATTCACAGAAAGAAACGAAGAACATGGGAAATAGTAAATACATGCTAAATATGAAAGATGAATAAAAATATTTTTTCTCTTTTCTTAACCTCTCTAAAAGATAAAATTTTTTAAAGCAATGGTTATAACACTGTATCAATGGGTTTACAAAATGTATAAGTGTAATATATCTAATAATAACAGCACCAAAGAGTAGGAAAGAAATGGAGCTAATTGAAGCAAAACTACTACTATATATTATACCAAATTTATATCAGCAATGACCTCCAGTAGACTGTGATAAGATGCATATTATAATCCATAGAGCAACCTCTAAAAAAGATCAAAAATATATAGCATTTGAAAATCAACAAAAGAATTCAAATAGTACACTAAAAATATTTAACACAAAAGAAAGCAGTAAAGGAGCAACAAAAACAAACAAAAAAAGACATTAAAAATATAGAAAACAAAGAACAAAATCCAACCATATCAATAATTACATTAAATGAGAATGAACTAAGCAATCCAATTGGAAGGGCAACATCGTCAGGACTTAAAAAGCATGATCCAACTACATATTGTCTACAAGAAACACACTTAGATTCAAAGATACAAATAGGTTGAAAGTAAAAGGGAAAGAAGATATGCCATTAAAAAAAGTAACCATAAGGCTGGGTACAGTGGCTCACACCTGCAATGCCAACACTTTGGGAGGTCAAGGTGGGTGGATCACTTGAGCTCAAGAGTTTGAGACCTGCCTAGGCAACAAGGCAAAATCTCATATCTACCAAAAAAATTACAAAAAATTAGCCAGATGTGGTGGCATGCACCTGTAGTCCCAAGTACTTGGGAAGCTGAGGTGGGAGGATCACTTAAGCCTGAATGGGCAGAGGTTGCAGTGAGCTGAGATCAGGCTACTGCATTCTAACCTGGGTAACAGAGTGAGACCCGTCAAAAAAAAAAAAAAAAAATTTTAAAAAAAAGGAACCACAAAAGAGCTGAAATGGCTGTATTAATACAAGATACAAAAGACTTTAAGCCAACAAATACTGCTAGTAACACAGAAGGACATTCCATAATAATAAAAGGGATGATATTTGTCTAATAGGAAAGCTTCTACATGCATAAGAGGACAAATAAAATTAAGATTAATAAACCTGAATAGGTAAAAACGAAATAAGTTGTGCAAAAAAAAATAAGAATAAAGGGAAAAACTGGTAAACTTTATTTGTAATGTGTACCTAAAAGATTAACAGGCCAGGCGTGGTGGCTCACGCCTGTAATTCCAGCACTTTGGGAGGCCGAGGCAGGCAGATCACTTGTGGTCAGTTCAAGACAAGCCTAGGCAACAAGATGAAACCTCTTCTCTACTAAAAATACAAAAATTAGTCAGGCATGTTGGTGGGAGCCTGTAAATTCAGCTACTCAAGAGGCTGAGGCAGGAGAATCGCTTGAACCTAGGAGATGGAGGGTGCAGTGAGCTAAGATCACGTCATTGCACTCCAGCCTGGGTGATAGAGTAAGACTCCATCTCAAAAAAAAAAAAAAAAGATTAATAAACTTGAGTTGTTTTTGTAAAAAAAAATGAAAAAAGAAAATTCACAAAAGAACCAAAAAGGGTCAACACATGAAAAAAAAATGTTTAACTGATATGTGAAAAAATGCAAATCAAACTGCCAAAGATTTCTTAAAAGATAATGTGTTTCATCAGGGGTTTCAATAAATGGAATTCACAGCCGGCTGACAAACAAGTTTTTATGAACGACACAAGTTTTCAATGAAGAATTTTAGCAAAACAATTATTTTAAGCAATTGCATTTCCAAACAAACAAACAAAAAAAAAGATGCACAGCAATACATATAAGCCTCTTGAATTATAGAATTATTTACGTTAGCAAATAAAAAAACTAACCTAGATTTCTAATAAGAAGTAGTAAAAGGCTAATAGAGCAAAATGTTTACAATATTGTTGAATGAAAATAATTTCAAAAAATAGATCTCATTGCCTCTTGGCCTTTTGGCTAAGATCAAATTTAATATCTGATATATCTTATCAGTTTAATATCTGATACATTCTCTTATCAGAGGACAATATTTATTAAATGGATTTTTGCAGCAGGGAGATAAAATGGGAACTTATTTAGTCCCCTCCATGCATCAACCTGGCATTGCAGTACCTCCAGGAATGGTGCTCCAATTGAAAAAAAAAAATAGATTTTACAAGTATAATCATAATATTCTTCAAAATTGCAAATATTTACACATATAAATTATGAACATTTATGCATATATGAGATATATATTACTGGAAACATACACACACACACAAAAGTAGAGAGCAAAATGAGAAAAATAAATACAAAAATGTTAGCCATGATATTTTTCCTTCGGATGGCAATCCTACGAGTGATAATTTTCTCCTTCATACTTTTAATTTCCTAATTTCCATGTTTCCCATGATATATTTGGTATAGGAAAAATTCAGTTCCATCCTTATAAAGCAAAGACTTACAGCTCTATTTTGGACTTTAAGAATGATTTTCACAGCAAATACGTAAACTCTTCTTGCTCCAATGAATTTAGTACCACAAATGCTAAAGACTAGAGACTGGTTTTACTTGGGTTTTTTTGTTTTTAATGTTTTCCCTCATGTGTTCCAAAAAATCAAAGTCTTTGTTCAAGTAAATGGAGGGAAGAAAGTTTTATTCTCACTAAATATAGAAATAAAAGTACAAATATAGTTAAATCTGAAATCATTGCTCTTATTAAAATTTTACAGGCTCAAAAACAATACAATTCACATGGTTTAGTGTAAACAGAATGGTGTTTATACTACAATTAGGTATGAAGAGCTATGTGCAATAAAATGCAATTCCTCTAGAGAGAAACTTTAGAATGGATACAAAGCCAGAAATTAAGCCAAAAAGATAAACACACTTTGGGGTTTAGTTATATTTTGGAACATTGTTTATAGAATGAGGAGAATTCAACAATGTTGCCTGCAGATGCAAGGCACATTCACTGATGAGACACATGGCTCATGCTGAAAACATCTGGTCTGTCAAATAGCTCCACATTTTTCAAGGCTAATTAGTACAAAACCCAGTGATTCCTGGAAACAAAGGATGTCACCCAATTTCCCCATTGTCCCTTCCCAGCATAGTCACATTTTAACTATAACGAATCAGTAATATTCAAATGTCTAGTCTATTTCAATATCCATGACAGGTTAAAGAATGATAGCCAACCAACACCTGTATAGCAGGCACCAAAAGAAAAAAATTGTGTCCAGTGAACACAGAAATCCAAAATTAGATTTTGATGTACTTTTGACAATCTCCAGACATCATTAAAACTGAATCAAAAGGCAAATTCCTAAGTTTCACTTGCATGTGTGGTCACTCTCTCCCCTCTTCTCATGCAGGCTCCTTAACAGAGATACAATCAGAACTAAAGTAAAGAAAATAAAAGCAGAGAATAAAAGGGAAGAAGGCAGGGAAAGAGGTTCTAAATAATCCTACAAACTGAATAACCATGATCAGAAAACAGACGTGGTTGAATGCCAAAGCAAGAAGAAATATATTGGTTCCAAGCAAAATAAATTTTGGTACTTTCTTGCCATAGCATGGAATTCTTTCACAGCGATGGTTTCTAAAATTCTAGGAAGTGATGCTTGAAAGCAAATTACAACTACCTATAAGAAATTTTTTAAAATTCAGAGTATGATAAAATGTGAAATAAAAGCTTTCATCACGGAAAAATATTAGTGTCACCCCTAATCAAAGAGCATCATTAACAAACATTTAATCTCTTCTGTGCACTAGAGATAGAAAGATGTTCAGATGTCTTTCCCCAGGGAGCATAAAATGCAGTAGAAAAGTCAGTATTTATAGCTTAAAAAAAAAAAAAAAAACCAGACTTCCAGCTACAAAAGCCTAACAAGGAACAGACATGATCTCTCACTTTATAAACAAGTAGAATATTGGCAAAAATATATGAAATAGTCATTTGCAAACATTGGACATCAGGCAACATAGAACTGCTATCTCTGTAAAAAGGGAAACAAACAAGGTGAGTTTAATAATCACCAGGATTATCTACCTAAAGTTGATTTCTAGGTCATGGGCACAGCCAGAAAAAAATCAAAACAGAGCTCAGCAGCCTTGCTGACTTAAAGAATCAGTGATAGTAGCTCAGGAAAGTTGATTCAGCTTGAAGTTGTGTGGCAGAGTTCCCCAAAAAAAGCAATGCAGAAAAAGAACTGCAGAAATTTACACAGGGGTTCCCTTGAGTCTGCTAAGTACTAGGACAGGCATAGGGAAAGTGAAATTCCACATGCATAGGTAAAAAGAAGGAAGGAAGGGAGAGAGTGGGAGACCAGCCAGGGGAAGGTAAGATGAACACTTCAAGGATCTCAGACAAGGCAGATAAACATTCAAACTCTGAACAGTCAAAGTGAAGAGTCATTGGGGACTCCTGAGCTATTCAGAGTAGATTATAGAGGGATCAAGTCTTACTTAGTAAAGCTGAACTCCCCTGGAATAAAGGTAGGCCTTTAAGCAGAGTTTAAAAATTGGGTCCGAAGGTAACAAACTGATCTGCAATCACCTGACCATTTGCTAAAACAAAGCCCAACACTCTCTAAAGGAAAAAAAAAAAAAAAAGCACCCAAAAATCCAGAGACTCATCAACATAATATTCATTATTCAATCAAAAATTTCTAGACATGAAAAGAAGCAAAGAACTGACCTACAAGCAGGAAAAACAAAATCAGTCTGCAGACAGATCTAAAAAAATGCCAGAGGCGGCAGAAGTAGCAAAGGAGTACATAAAAACAGCAATTAGGACAAGGTACATGTACATAAAGAAACAAATAATAAAAGAAATAAGACATAAAAAGCTAAATGTAACTTCTATACATGAAAAATATATTATCTGAAATGAAAATGTCACTGAAAGGGACTAAAACATTACACAATGCAAATGAGAGAGATCAATGTGCTTGAACACAGCCATAAAATCTATCTCAAATAAAACACAGAGAGGACTGAGGGGGCGGGGAGAAAAGATTTTCAAGTCACCTGCGGGGTTAATCAAGCTGTCCAACATAAATATTAATATAACTGAAGTCCCAAAATGGTGATGGGAAAAGGACAAAAAAAGAGTTTGGAAAAATAATGTCAACATTTTCCAGATTTTATGAATATTGTAAACCCACAGATCCAAGAAGCTAAACAAACCACAAGCAGGATAAATACACACATGTGTGCCTATATTTATACCAAAGTGCACAAAATCAAATTGCCTGAAAACAAATGATAAAGACGAAAGCTTTAAAACAGCTAGAGAAAAGACACATTACTTACAGGGAGACAAAGGTAAGGCTACTTATACATCTCTCCTCGGAAACTGCAGAAGCCAGAAGACAATGAAATCATGTCTTATGAACTAATGAAACCATAAACCTCAAATTCTGTATCCATCAAGGTTTTTTTAAAATGAAGGTAAACAATCAGACACCATTTCACACCCACCAGGATGGCTACATTAAAGTCAAATAATAAGGATTTTTTGTTTTGTTTTGTTTTTGAAACAGAGTCTCGCTCCATCACCCCAGGCTGGAACGCAGTGCGCGATCTCAGCTCACTGCAATCTCAGCCTCCCCAGTTCAAGCAATCCTTATGCCTCAGCCCCTCCGAGGAGCTGGGATTACAGACTCACACCACCACACCCGCCTCATTTTTGTGTCTTTAGTAGGGATGGGGTTTCGCCATGTTAGCCAGGCTGGTCTCAAACTCCTGGGCTCAAGCAATCCGCCCACCTCGGCCTCCCAAAGTGCTGGGATTACAGGCATAAGCCACCATGCCTGGCCTGGGTAGACAATAATAAGTATTGACTAGGCTATGCAATAATTGGAAACATCTATGCTGCTGTTGGGAAGATAAAAAGGTGCAGGTGCTTTGGAAAAGAATCTAAGTTCCTCAAAATGATAAAACATACACAGAGACAAAGTGCACCAAATGTTTACCACGTGACCCAGAAATTCTACTCCTAAGTATTTTCGCAAGAAACCTGAAAGCATATGCTCACACAAAAGCTTGTAAATGAACATTTGTAGCAGCATTATTCTTAATAGTTGAAAAGTGATAATAACCCAAATGTCCATTAAATGATGAAAAGGTAACTGAAAGCAGTATATCTATACAATGAGAGAGTATTCAGCCATAAAAAGGAATGAAACAGTGATACATTCTATAACATGAATGAACCTTGAAAACCTTCCATTATGCTATGTGGAAAAAGTCAGACACAAAAGGCTGCATATTGTATGATTCCATTTACATGAGATGTTCAGAATAGGCAAATCTATGGAGACAGAAAGCAGATTAGTGGTTGCCAGGGCAGAGAGGAAAGAGGAATGGGTACAAGATTCCTTTTTGGGGTAATGAAAATGTCCTGGAATCAGCTAGTGATGATGACGTTACAACCACATGAATGTATTAAAATCTACTCAACTGTACACTTAAAAATGATGAATGTTATAATATAGGAATTGTAATTCAATTTAAAAACTGAAGGTGAAATAAACATTTTTTTCAGAAATACTGTATTTCTGAGAGAATTCATAGCCAGCAGACTGATCCAACAAGAAATATTAAAGGATGTCATTTAACCAAAGGGGAAAAATAATACCAGATACAAACTTGGATCTACATTTAAAATAATGTGGGTAAATATATGAGAGTTTTTCTCTTTAATTTTTAAATTTCTTTAAAAGTTACAGCAAAAATGAGCATGTGTGGCACTGTGTTGTCACAGGTCTTACGACATAATAACATAACAATAATAACATGACAACAATGACATAAGGAAGGGTAAAATGGAAGAATATAACATGGCAACAATGACATAAAGAAGGGTAAAATGGAAGAATATCATTATAAGAATCTTGCATTGTGTGTGATTTGGTGTAATACTTAAAGACTCATTGTAAGTTACACATTGTAAAGATAGAAGGAACCACGAAAAAAATAAAATACAGCTGGCCCTTCATATTTGCAGGTTCCAGATCTGTGAATTCAATCAACTATTTTGATCAAAAATATTTTTTTAAAAACACAAATAAAACAAAACAGTGTAACAACTACTTACATAGCATGTACATTTTGTTAGGTATTCTAAGTAATCTAGAGATGACTGAAAGTTTTAGGAGGATGTGTGTAGGTTATATGATAATACCATGCCATTTTATATAAGGGACTTAAGCACCTACACCTAGTCCCCTATCCCAAGGCACCTGTAACCAATACACTGAGGATACCAAGGAAAAATTGTAAAACTAAGAGGTATAAATAATAGGGCATTACTAAATATAAAACAACAACCTGAAATATAGAAATTGATTTTTTAAAAATACAAGAATACAGAGAAGGAACAAAGAACAGGTAGGATAAATGGAAAATATAAAAGAAGACAGTAGATTTAAACGCCTATGTTGATAATTGCATGAAATGTAAAAGATCTAAACAGTCTTATTTAAAAACAGAGATGGTCAGATGAGAAATTTTTAAAGAAAGCAAGATCATTCTACAGAATAACTGACCTGTAATCTTCAACAGTAATAAAGTAATAAAGTCATGAAAGGCAAGGAAAGGCTGAGGACAGTTCCAGACTGAAAAAGACTAAAGAGACATGACAACTAAAAGCAACTTGTGATTTGAACTGGATTCTTTTGCTAGAAAGAACATGATTGAGACAATTGGCAAAACTTGAACTGGGTATGCCAATTAATGCTAGAAATCTATCAAAGTTAATGTCCATTCTCTACTGCACTGTGGTTGCACACAAGAATGTCTTTATCTGTAGGAAACCATACTAGAGTAATTGGGGATGACAGTGTGTCATGTTAGCAACTTACTTTCAACTGGTTCAAGAAAAAGACACTGTTATTTATACTGAAGTTAAGAATGTCTAAAAACAAAATTTTTTGAAACCCACAAAATAAATTTGATTATACCAAAACTTAAAATTTCTATGCAACAAAAACTACTAATTATATAATGTTAATAGGTAAGCCATACACTGGAAGACAATATATAACAGGAAAAGGCATCCAAAGTATATAATTCCTATATATGGAAAAGAAAATAATAAACAACCTAAAAGTGGGCAGCAAGTAGATGAGAGAAAACCCAAATGCCTAAAACCTAAATTCACTAATAATCTAATAAAAATAAAATAAAAATCACAATAGTGATCTATCATTTCACAATCATCAGACTGGCAAAAACCAAAAGTTTGACAATATAGATGTTACCAAGAGGTAGAGTAACAGGACCTCCCACAAAATACCAATGGTAGGATAAATGGGGAAATCACCATAGAGAACAACAATAAGATCAAAGACATGTAAACCCTTTCTCTGATCCAGCTGATCTCTTTCTAGGTAGAGACCCTGGACCAACAGAATTGACATCACCTGGGAGCGTGGCAAAAAACGCAGAATCTCAGGAATGACCCCAGCCAGACCTATTCTATCAGAATCTGTATTTAACTAATCCCTCATGATACCACTTCCATGCATAGAAGCATCTAAAAAACAACACTCTCAAGAAATTTTGAATGTGAGTCCAAGGAGACAAGAGCAAGGATATTTATTGTACCACGGTCTGTCATAACTACTGGAAACATACCAAATGTCCCTAACAGTATCAGTAAGGATAGTTATCTTGTAGTAATAACCACCCCCAAAATCTCAGTGACTTAAAACAAAGATTTAAAACTTACTCATGTTATACATTCACAATGGGTTGGCAGGTAGGCTACGCTCTCTGAAGTTACTCAGGGACTCAACCAGCATCTTGGAGTTGCCATTTTTCAAGAACAAGAGAAAATAAGAGAACTCTGGAGGGAAATTAAATGCTAAGCCCAAAAGTGATACATATTACTTCTGCTCACATCTTATCAGCCAGAAAAAGTCACATGGAACTGGGAACCCAGTAAATATACACGGGGAACCCAGGAAATATAATACTACCTTGTACCAAAGGAAGCAGCTAGAAATATTGGCGAACAGCACTTATGATAATCACTGGAACTGGTAGGGGAAATGTGAATTATTCATATAATAGACTACCATGGAGTGATTAAAATGAGCAAACTGTGTCTATATACATAAAGAAAATAAGCTGCCTACTAGTATGTATGCCCCAAAGGGTGGATATTTTTATCCATTTTATTCATAGCTGTATCCCCAGCACCAAGAGCAATGCCTAGCACATAGTAGGTATTTGATTCATCTTTGCTGAGTGAATACACAGATCTCAAAATGAGGACTGAGAATCATCTACATAAACTTTTTAAAACACAAAACAAAACAATATATGATTTATAAATATTAAAAGCACAGACTAGAAGAACATTCAATAAATTTATGATACTGGTTTCCTCAGGGGAAAGGAATAGGACTGAAAGGAAAGGAATAGGACCGAAGAAGGGAACATAAATTTTATCTGTAATTTTTTAAAGTGTGTGTGTGTGTATATATATATATATATATATATACACACACACACACACACCTGTTTCTGTCCATATATATGTTTTATATATATACTACATATTTTTTTCTTTACACATATATGAATCAAAACTGGAAAACTGTTAATATCTGTTAATTCCGAGAAGTTGGTACACAGGTGAATTTTTTTTTTTTTTTTTTTTTGAGATAGCCTCGCTCTGTCACCCGGGCTGGAGCTCAGTGGTGCAATCTCAGCTCATCGCAACCTCTGCCTCCTGAATGTGAGCTATTATGTGAGACAATTCTCATGACTTGGCCTCCTGGGATTACAGGTGTGCACCACCTCCTGTAATCAGCTCCTTTTTTTGTTTTTCAGTAGAGATGGGGTTTCTCCGTGTTGACCAGGCAGGTCTCAAACTTCTGGCCTCGAGTGATCCACCCGCCTCAGCCTCCTAAAGTGCTGGGATTATAGGTGTGAGCCACTGCACCTGGCTCACAGGTGATTTTAAATTCTCTATAATTTTAGAACTTTACTAAAAGGATATTAGAGAACTAATACTACTTTCATATCACAGGCAGAACTTCTCATAGTGTTCTATCCATGTTCTCTTATGAGAGCATGTCCTCCTATTTTAATGTCTAATGATTCAGCTTCAAAATTCTTGAGAATTTTGAATTTTTATCCATAATATTTCTATTCTTATCTCAATATTAAATATATTTTAAATGTATACTTTTTCCCTCAAAACCTAGGTAAAATTAACATTCCAAGAAGACATGCTCTGTTTATCCTACAGCTTCATATATCCCCATCATACTACAGGGCATCTCAGGGTAGAGAGATGGGAGATGCTTATTCTAGTTTGGGGAGCAGAACTATAGAGTCACTGTAGATTTTCCTTTAGAAGAAAACAACATACAGAAGAGAAATCCTCTGAATTTAACCTCACCCTTCTCCTTTACAACAGTTAATTTTATGCGGCAATTTGGCTGACCACTGGACCCAGATATTTGGTCAAACATTCTAGATGTTTCCGTGATGGTATTTTTTAGATGAGATTAACATTTAAGTCAGTAGACTATGAGTAAAGATGATTACCCTCCATAATGTGAGTAGACCTCATTCCACCTTCCACCACAGGTGAAAACCTTAATAGGAAAAAGGCTGACTGTGCCCAAGGAAGAAGGAATTCTACAGAAGAGCCCCTTGGAATTCAAGCTATTATCTTAACTCTTCACTGGACCCTAGCTTGCCAGACTACACCGCAGCTTTTGCTATACTTGCTATACTCCACAATCATGTGAGCCAATTCCTTCAAATAAATACATCCCTCTCCAGTAGGTAAACAGACAGAGATACGCGCGCGCGCCCGCGCGCGCGCGCACACACACACACACACACACACACACACACAGACACACACGCTATTGGTTCTGTTTTTCTGAAGAACCCCAGCTAACGTACTCTTGCACCAAAACCAGTACTATTTTTTTCTACAACACTATTAAATAAATCAAAACATATCTCAAACCAACTATCACTAAAATAGGTATATGCTTTTCCTTAGAAGACTGGGTCTTGGCCTGGCGTGGTGGCTCACGCCTGTAATCCCAGCACTTTGGGAGGCCGAGAAGGGCGGATCACGAGGTCAGGAGATCGAGACCATTCTGGCTAACACTGTGAAACCCTGTCTCTACTAAAAACAGAAAAACTTAGCCGGACGCGGTGGCGGGCGCCTGTAGTCCCAGCTACACGGGAGGTTGAGGCAGGAGAATGGCGTGAACCCGGGGGGCGGAGCTTGCAGTTAGTGGAGATCGTGCCACTGCACTCCAGCCTGGGCGACAGAGCGAGACTCCGTCTCAAAAAAAAAAAAAGACTGGGTCTTTTAAAAATCTAACTGTAAGTATTATTTGTTAAACCTAATACATGACAGAACACATTAGCATACCACATATATATATAAATAAATCTATAACGAATCAATAAATATACAAAAGGTTAAGAAGATGTTAGAAACTTAATTATTTTTTGAAAAGTTATGCTAAATATGGACCTAAAAGTATTCTAAATAACAGAAATTTTAGGTAGTAAAAACTGTTCCATTAAAAAAAAAATCTTACCTTTTAGTTTTCATCTGGTCCCTCAGTTTGCTGTACATCTCTAGGACTTAAAAGAAAGAAAAGAAAACACAAACATGATTTAGAGAAAGCCTAATTAAAGCAAAAAAATTACACCAAAAATCCTTCTCCATTTCCAGTTCCTCACCTGGAAGACACAGCATTAATTTATCAACAGTGGCAGAAATATTTCTCTGTTGTAGTCGACACTGCTTCAGCTCTTCCATTGCTATTACCAGCTTGGCAAGAGGGAAAAAGACTGAATTATGCCAATGGCTGTAAATAAAAAGCTTTCAGTCACATTTTTCCACACTGTGTTCAATTCATCAGAAAATCCCAGACAGTTTCTTAGTAAGACCTGCCAAGTGAACTAAAGAACTGCCTTTCTTAACCAGTAAAACATTCCTGCACAGTTTCCCGCTTTCTCCCCAAGATACATACAATACTAGGAAGGGCTAGGTAAAATGAAGTCCTAAAATACAAGGGTTATCCAGGAGAAAAAAAAAAAAAAAAAAAAACTATCTTCAACTAAATCTCTATTTCAACAAATAAACCACACACTTAAAAGATGTGGCTTTTCTAAAAATTACAGTTTGGTGAAAAGTAACTCACTTTTATTCCTCTAGCTCCAGTTTTAAAGGCTTCTATCAGAAGTCGTACCATAATATAACTAGAAGAAATTGTACTCCACAGAATTTAGAATGTGAGACAAACTTCTTTAAAAAGTAATAATCTACACATCTACTTGCAGCATTCATCCTACACCCATACCTAAAAATGTCATCTGCTTAGATACCACGCAGAAAAGAACCAGAGAATGGTCCTGAGTAAGTCACTGATAAAACAATCAAAAGCTAATCTTAAAGGTTATTAAAATTAAACATTTTAAAAGTATTAGGTGATAAGAAAGAAGCATGATAACAGAGAACAGTCATGTACTACAAGTCAGAAAACCCAGGTTTTAGTCCCAGTCTTGCCAATAACTATGTAAAATACAGCAAATCATTTGTTTTAGTTTCCTCATCAATCAAACAGTGATAATACCTGTCCTGATTTTGTCGGCCATGAGGATCAAATGAGCAAATAGATATAAAATAATATTATAAACTGTGATGGTTTAAATGGTAAATATGTCAATTAATAGAATCAACGATTTTTTTTAATGGTCGGGGGATAGAGATGGGGTCTCCCTCCATCACCCAGGCTGAGAGTGCAGTGGCGCAATCATGGCTCAATGCAACCTTAAACTCCTGGGCTTAAGAGATCCTCCCACCTCAGTCTTCCAAATAGCTGGGACTACAGGCATGCACCACCATGCCTGGTTATGGTTGTTTTACTTTTTTTTTTTTTTTTTTTTTTTTGGTTTTTTTTTGGGGGGGGTTGGGGGTAGAGATGGGGTCTCACTATGTTGCCGAAGCTGATCTCAAACTCCTGGCCTCAAGTGATCCTCCCACCTCAGCCTCCCAAAGCACTGGGATTACAGCATATAATCTTAGCCTCTGTGCCTGGTTGATTAATTTGTTGAATAAATATTTGTTGAGCATCCACATTGTGCCAGTCACTATTTAGGTAGATGGAGGGGATACAGCAATGAATAAAGCAAACAAAAATTTCTAATCCCATGGGGTTTAATTTCCAATGGAGGTTGACAGGCAAAAAATATATATATATAAGTAAAAATATATTAAATATAATATCAGAGCATGACAGGCACAATGAAGAAAAAGTGGGAAAGGATCAAAAGAATGCACGGGTAAGAGTGAGACCACAATTTCAAATAAGGTAAGAAGGCAACATTTGAGCAAAGATTTGAAGAAGGTGAATATTGAGGAAATAACATTCCAGGCAGAGGAAGAGCATTACTGTATTATGACAAGTCAATGATCTAAAAGCACAACTAAGAAGGCTGTATCCTCTCTCCTTAGACTTCCCAGTGACTACGTTCATTTAATTTAGATAAACATTAGGAAGAGCAACAATAACGTCCAAGTACTTCCAACATACTACTTACAGTCTTAACCACTAAATGAATAACATAGTCATTGAAAGAGAGTGGCATGAAACAGAAAAGATTTCTTCAAAAGGTAAACTGGTCTTACTTCCTTTCCCTCATGTTGTAGTTTTCTATTAGTATCCGTCACTTGATTCTGTGGAGAGAAGACAATTTATACTCATAAAAAACAAACATTTAGACAATAGTTGAAAAAGATCTAAATTTAATATGAAAAGAATGGGAATAGGTAGTTAGATATTTTCAGTATTCCACTACATATTGGTCCAGTGGCATTCTCTTGGGTTTAAATTATGTCAACTTTTCTACTGGATGTTTGCATGACCTTTTGAAAAGAAAAATTACTAAAAAATATGGTGAGTTTAGAACAGTTCTAAACTAAGATACTATAATAACTGAAGATCACACTTTAACTTTGGGGAGACAAGAGGAAAAAGGGGAGAGAAAAATAAAATAGAAAGAACAAATTTTATCATAGATATTCTTCATTTCACCAATGTATTCCTAGAAAAGTTGGGTATACACTGAACTTTTTAACTCAAGTCATAGTTTCCCTGTTTGCTTATTATTTTATTTTTAGAAAATGCTTTACCTAAATTATTTTTGGATCATTAATTCTGAACAGCTCCTAACACTTCCATACTTCCATTTTTCCAACATAGTCTCTCCATCAGATAGTCAAAAATTTGTGAATACGCCCTTAAATGATCCAGAGTTCATTATTAAAGGAAATGGCATCTACTTTTTTTGATACCCACTTTTGACATTTCAATGATGGAAAAAATTAATTATATAGAATAGTAATTTCCTCATCATCTGTGATATCAAAACATAAGCAATACTAACTTCTATTATATTGTTTAATAAAGGCTTTCTAGCCTTCCACCAGTAATTGCTACACCTTATACTTTTAATGCATCCCCTAACCTAGCATTTCCTATTATGTCCCTTAGGACATCAAGAAGTGTTAGTGAGCAGGTACTCTGCACATGCACACAGCCATGCACACATGAGCACACAAACACAGACACACAGACACACACACACATACACACAAACACACATGATATGACATGCACTGTAAATGCCCAAGAAAGGGATATCGTATAGGATGTTTTCCAAATTTATCTGACATAATACCCTTTAACCGAAGATCTTCTCAAGGAGCTAGTTTTTTAAAAGACCACACTTTTGAAATCACTGCTCTGAACTATACACTATACCTGGACTATCATTCAAAGCGGATTACCATCTGCACCTCCATCCAAAGACAAAATGAACTGTGAACTCCTCCAGGAAGCCTCTTTAAAGTACCAGAAAGGGAGGCAAAAAAAACAGCAAATTCCCTCTTTATTATTTACTTAATGGCACCACCTGTGAAACACTTTGTGGTTTTATTGCACTGGGCTCAATACAAATTAAGAGTGATAAAGCCATCCAAAATGCACATCCAAGACAATGTTAACAGAAGCATTGTCTAAACGGGGGTCAGCAATCTGTTTCCATAAAGGGCTAGATAGCAAATAGTTTAGGCTTTGCAAGCCATACAATCTCTGTTGTAACTATTCAACTCTACCTCTGTAGCAGGAATGCAGCCATAAAGAAAATACATGTAAATGAAAGGTCATGGCTGTGTTGCGACAAAATTTTATTTACACAAACAGGGGGCAAGCTGGATTTGGCCTAAGAGACAGAGTTTGCTAACCCCTGGTCTAGAATAAGCGTGATGGTAAGGTAGTAATACCACACTATGAAATTTACAATTGGATGCCACATTTTAAGAAGGGCTTTACAAGCTGAAGCATGGTTAGAGGTGAACAGATTTGGAGAGGGAGTCAAAGCTATACCACATGAAAAACAGATGAAGCAATTTTTAGCCAAAAGAGGAGAAAAATATTCACTTGGAGACACTATACACCGTACCTGGATCCTACGTACTATAAACCATATTTAAACAATAGCTGCCCTTCAAATATCTGAAGAGCTATCAGAAGTAAAGTGGTTCCCTAAAAATGGAGCTTATTACTCAAACCAATGCTTGTTACTAGAAAACAGTATTCAGCTCAATATAAGAAAAAGCGTTCAAGCAATGTGAATAAAAATCATAATGGCTTCCTTGGGTGATAATGCTATCCCCATTATAGTAGTTATTCAATAGCAAATTAGATATTTTTTATCCTAAACTGGAGATCTCCCAAAATTCAACCCTCCATAATACTCGTAAATTCAGCAACACTGTCTACTAGAGTAGCCTTATTTGCCTTATGAAGGGACCATTTCTCACTTTTTTTCACCTTAAACTCACTGTAAAAAATACATTTTCCATTGCAACTCAGTACACAAGTATAGGGAACACACACACAATTTTCAAGAAACAATGTTTATCCTTAGTACATGTAATACACTCTCTTGTTTTCTATTCAATTCGATTATATTTAATTTCAGTTTTTGCCAAAAATACTGATCAAGGAACACTAAATTAATTTCATGCAAACCATCGTTCTGAAACATATTCCTAGGAACCTAACGAATGCTTCCAGTAAGAAACATAATAACTGTGGGCAGGGTGTGATGGTTCACACCTGTAATCCTATCACTTTGGGAGGCCGAGTCAGGTGGATCAACCTGAGCTCAGGAGTTTGAGACCAGCCTGGCCAACATGGTGAAACCTAGTCTCTACTAAAAACACAAAAATTAGCTGGGCGTGGTGGTGCATGCCTGTATTCCCAGCTACTCGGGAGGCTGAGGTGGGAGAATCGCTTGAACCGGGTGAGGGGCACAGGTTGTAGTGAGCCAAGATCATGCCACTTCACTCCAGCCTGGGTAAAACAGCGGAACTCCGTCTCAAAAAAATAAATAAAGATAATAACTGTGTCAATACCATTCAATAACTATTTCAATGCATAACAATAAAAAGAAGCCAGGCGCAGTGGCTCACGCCTGTAATCCCAGCACTCTGGGAGGCTGAGGCAGCGGATCATTTGAGGCCAGGAGTTCGAGACCAGCCTGGCCAACATGGTGAAACCCCATCTCTACAAAAATACAAAAATTAGCTGGGCGTGGTGGCATGTACCTGTAGTCCCAGCTTCTCGGGAGGCTGAGGCAGGAGAATCACTTGAACTCGGGAGGCAAAGGTTGCAGTGGGCCGAGATCATGCCACTGCACTCCAGACTGGGTGACAGAGTGACACTCTGTCTCCAAAAAATTTTTTAAAAAGAAAAAGAAAAAGAAAATATACCAGCTATCTAGCATGCTACTTCATTTATTTCAAAGAAGATAAGTGTGTATATGTATACACTGAGAATCAAAACAAATAATGGGCATCTTAGAGTACAATTTATTTTCATCAGTATGTTAAAATAGCATTAACAGTTGTTAATACTTTTTACATTGTCTAAACTATTTTCTAGAGTTCAGGAAACTTTTTATTTCATAGATTCTGAACCTAGGTCAAATGGATCCCCCTAGACCAGAGTCTCCTACGTGTCCTGCTAGACATTAATCCCCTCTGCCCTCAAAGTAACTGGGTGGAGCCTGAAACAGACTAAAACCCTAAATCAGTAGCCTCCAGTTCAGGTATTCCCGCTGGGGCATCCTCAGCAAGTTGAAGGAATTTGCAACTTGAAGAAATTTGATGGAAGGCAAGGGAAGCAAGAGGAAAAGAAGATGAGTACCAACCAGCAAGTGATATCAGCAATTCGGGAGCATTATGAGCTATAATCAGTACTACTGTGCCAAGGAGGTATCCCACCACATGACTACTTCAATAACCAGAGACAAAACATTGTGCTGACTATCATGGACCAGGGCACCAAGGAGCTATGGGAGAAGTGTGGGATAGAGGCATCAAAGGAGCATAAAAAAGAACAGCCCAAGATGAGTATAGGAAGATGCAATGGCTGGGTGAGGATAAATAGCATACACAGGTCCTGGCAGGAAACCCCATATCTTTGTTTACACGCATTTCAGAACTTTTGTCCAGCTGAGGCTCATCAGCCCACAAAATTTAAGGATTATAAAGGTATGGACCAATAAATAGAAAGATGCACTATTAAGATTCTTTAATATGGTCAGTCATGGTGGTTCATGCCTGTAATACCAACACTTCGGGAGGCTGAGACGGTCAGATCACTTGAGGACACGAGTTCAAGACCAGCCTGGCCAACATGGTGAAACCTCATCTCTACTAAAAATACAAAAATTGGTCAGGCATACTGGTACATGCCTGTAGTCCTAGCTACTTGGGAGGCTGAGGCATGAGGCACAAGAATTGCTTGAACCCAGGAGGCAGACGTTGCAGCGAGCCAAGATTGTGCCACTGCACTCTAGCCTAGGTGACAGAGTAAGACTCTGTCTCAAAATTTTTTTTTAAAACAGGTTCTTTAATATCATTTCAGATGGTTCACTTTTTTAATAGATGTAGAAATAATTCCATGTTTTGTATCACCTACTTATAAGAAAAGGTTCTCTTGGATAGTGTCTATGAGAAATTCAAGAAGGTTATCATTTTTAAAGTCTTGATTACATTTGCATAGCATATAGTCATTTTAAGCAGAAAACTAAATATTTAAAAAGTTATTTCAGGCTGGGTACAGTGGCTCACACCTGTAATCCCAGCATGTTGAAAGGCTGAGGTGGGGAGAACTCCCAGAATGAGGAGTTCCAGACCAGCCTGGTCAACATGGTGAAACCCCGTCTCTACCAAAAATACAAAAATTAGCCAGGGGTGGTGGTACGCCTGTAATTCCAGCTATTTGGGAGGCTGAGGCAGGATAATTGCTTGAACTTGGGGGGCAGAGATTGCAGTGAACCAAGATCAGCCGCTGCACTCTAGCCTAGGCAACAGAGTAAGACTCTGCCTCAACAAAAAAAAGTTATTTTACGGTAGCAAGTTCAAGTTTCTCATTTTAAAATGATGAAACATTTTAGAATGTTTACAACAGTTCTAAACATACAGGAATGTTTAAAACATTAGAAATTGTTCTCAATTTACACTATGTTCTCATGCGTGTATACATTTTTTAGAGACAAGATTCAAACTATTCATGAGATTCTGGCCCCATTTTATTCCCCATATGAGTGACTCGAACCACCAACTACTGGGTCACCCAAACCAGAAACCTGAGAGTCATGGACTCTATTCCAGATATATGAGATACTATATCTCATAAGCATCTCCACAGTCTGCCCCTTCTTCATCATCTCCTTAGTTTTAGTCTTCCTCATTTTTAACATGGATTTCAACTTATCATTTTCCCATATGTAATGAAAATTTTGTTTTAATGTGTACACTTTAACACTGAATTTTCTAATGAACATTCAAAATTGTCAGTTGAACCTGCAGGAAACTTAAAATACAAAGAGAAGCATTTCAGGTACTTTTGTTCAGCTGAGGCTAATCGGCCCACAAAATTTAAGGATTACAAATGTATGGACCAATAAATAGAAAGACGCACTATTAAGATTCTTTAATATGGTCAGGCATGGTGGTTCATGCCTGTAATACCAACACTTTGGGAGGCTGAGACGGGCAGATCACTTGAGGACAGGAGTTCGAGACCAGTCTGGCCAACATGGCGAAACCCCATCTCTACTAAAACTACAAAAACTGGCCAGGCATGGCGGTACACACCTGTATTCCTAGCTATCTGGGAGGCTGAGGCATAAGGCACAAGAATGAAAACATTAAAATTATTTATTATCAAGGGATTATTGATAACATTTTGGTATATAGTCTTCTCATCTTCTTTAATGCTTATTTATTTACATGTAAAGTATGTGTATTTAGTTTATAAAAATAGTCATACTGTTCATACATTTTAATCATCTTTATACATTAAGCAAATATCTCTAATACTTTCCAATGTGAAATATCCTCTATACTGTAGTTTATTATTATTTCAAATAGATGTACCATAATTTCTTTTAGTAATCTTCTATTAAATGATGTTAGGAACACTTTTAAGTTTTACCTATTAAAAGAAAACATCATATGAACATCCTTGTACATGCACTTACAGCCTTAGAATAAATCCTAAAACTATGTGGGGTTTTAAGTATTGGCACCTTATTGTTTAAATCTGCATTCCTTTAATTTGTTTCTAAATTGTAGAGCTCCTTTGTATTTCTTCTTATGTAAACTGTATGTTATTGTGTATTTCTCAGTTTTCTATTAGAATGTTCACATTTTTCCTATTAATTTATCAAGAATCTTCATATATAAGGATATCAACAATTTGCCATAATGTGTTTGTAAGTATTTTTTATTATCTGCCTTTTAAGTTTTAATTTGTAGGTACAATAGGTTCTTTCCTTTTAATGTTATTACATATATCAATTTTTTCTTTCTGGTTTAGAAATTTTGTTTAGAAATGTCTCAAAATAATATAAATATTCACCTACATTTTCTACTAGTTCTTTTATGGTTTTATTTTTTACATTTAACTCTTTAGTTCCTTTAATAACATTTTACATTTAACTCTTTAGGTCCTTTAATTTTAGTATGTTGAATAAGGAAAAGACCTAACTTACTTTAAATGAAAATAGTTAAGCATTAAAGAACATTAACAATAAATCAAAAAACTGTTACCTCTCGAGTAGAGAAAACAACTGAGAGGGGTACTAATGAGAGATTTAATTGTGATGGCAATATAATATTTCTTAAGATGGCTGGATACTGTTGTACAGGTCCATAAATTCTTTTTTAAAACCTTAGGACCTAATGTGTTTAAACTTAAGAATTTTTGAAATTTTTTAAAGATATTAAGGTAAATATTGATACTATATAATACCCCTACCCAATGAGGAGTAGGATGGCACCACATAATCAAACACACTAATATTTCTGCAGCAAAACACAAAAATTCATTCTAAATAAAATAAGAAATTTGATAGTTTCACATGATTTAGGTCATGTTCTACAATCGAGTTTTAAAATTATTACAGCTTTAGAATACAATATAATGTCTGACAGCCCACTTTGCCCCTCAGTAAAACTGTGTCTTTGCTTTCCTTACCAATAATTTTTAAAATGAGTTTTATACTCACTGTCAAGTTAACCCCATGCCCAGGAAAATCCTTTTAGGATTCTAATTCAAATTTCAATAAGAAAAAAATAATTAAAAGCATAAGAACTTGAAAGAAGAAAATAAAACTGTTATTACTTACAGATCATATGAGGAGTATTTACAAAGAAAACTCAAACTACATATAAAGTATTATAAATAACAGAAGAGCTTACTGAAGTAGTTAGATTTAAGATCAATAAGCAAAGTGAGTTATCTAAGATAAGTGACTTTGCTATGCCAGGGACCAGACAAATGTGCCTAGCCTCCTTCCTGGACCTTAAACTGTCACATCAAGAAATAACCTTCATTCTTTGGTAGAAGACCCTCCACAACAACCACTGGTTTTTTTCTTTGGCCTAGGTGGCATGCTATAAAGAATTTTATAGCAATGCCTTGAAATTCTGTCATTCTACAATGACAGCTTTTATCCAGCAAGGATAGAGAAACATAAAGACTCAAACTGAGTTGCTGTTTAAAAGAACCAGCTACTGATCACTGGTTCTGGTCCACATGTAGTTATCCCAATGAAAATATAACCTTAAAAGGGTATTCTTGGCCGGGCGTGGTGGCTCACGCCTGTAATCCCAGCACCTTGGGAGGCTGAGGCGGGTGGATCACGAGGTCAGGAGATCAAGACCATCCTGGCTAACATGGTGAAACCCCATCTCTACGAAACATACAAAAAAATTAGCCGGGCGTGGTGGCGGGCACCGGTAGTCCCAGCTACTCGGGAAGCTGAGGCAGGAGAATAGCGTGAACCCGGGAGGTGGAGCTTGCAGTGAGCCGAGTTCGCACCACTGCACTCCAGCCTGGACGACAGAGCAAGACTCCGTCTCAAAAAAAAAAGGGGGGGGTATCATTTTTAGCTAAAAAGCCATACTCTCAAGAATGTACGTTTCAGTATAAATTCCTTTCTAATTATACAAAAATCTTCACTACAAATATGTGTTCTGCGTTATAATCCTTAATCCTTTAATCCTAATGAAAACCCCAACACAGGACGGAGAAACAGTGTCTCTTAGAGCCTTCTTACTTTGAGTTTCTGAGCTTCTCCTCTCACTTTCAGCAGTTCAGTTATAGAGTCCACAAAGCCCTGGTAATGAAAGTTGCACATTTTCTCAATTTCTCGGTCATGATTACGGATACGAGTTTCAAGCTTCTCCATGAAACGTCCATGTTCTTCACCATCATAAACAGACCTTTAAAAAAAATGGCAGGAAGGTTATATCACGGTTACTTCTAAGAAGGAAAAACAGAATTACAAATCAAGAAGCAAATTTGGTTTTTAGATATTTAGGGCACTTAAGCCACAAAATAATCTAATTGTATATTAACATTGCCTCATTGTTAAATCAGTATTTTTAAGGAAAATCCAAACTTTTGCTTTCTTATTCATTCCAGAATATTTGAGTGCCTGACAGTATTCGTCACAAAATTCTCATCATAAAATTAGAGGACTGAATTACAACTCCCTTGTACCTTTCTTTCTCAATTTAAGTAGTCTAGAAAAGCTCATTTTAGTTAAATTCAACTATCCAATTGCTCCATGACTATATTCAAGAAGTTGAACACAGCTAGAGAAAAACACACAGCTGTTCTGGCTAGACTCAGGGTAGCCATGTAACTGCAAATCTAAATTAGGCAGTCAATATCGCTAGATAATCCTACTACAACTATTCCCCCATCTCACATCACAGAAAAACCACTTTGTATTCTAAAGTATTTATGTGTGGGAACCTTACCTTGCCCTCTCCTCAAATGTTCTTACCTTCACTCTCAGCTGCTGATCTGACTATATACTTTACAGAAAAAAAAACAGACACAAAGAACTACCTCCACTTCCCTCACTAAAATCAGTCTACTTTACATCTGTAGCTCCTACTCTCCACCTTCCAGTAACGATAAAATAAGTGTTCCAAGCTCTTATCTGCAATTCAGTCCCTCCTGTTGTCTCAAGAATTTTATTCCTGCAAGTTTTCCCTTTTATCCCTCCTCGGTAACATATATTTCTCCCTCTTTACTAGATGATTATCATGGCTATATAAACGTGACTTTTATTTATATATAATTTTTTTTTTAACAAAAGATTAAGTCTCAATATGTTGGCCAGGTTGATCCTGAACTCCTGGCCTTGGACAGTCCTCACACCTTTGCCTCCTAAAGTGCTGAATTTACAGGCATGAGCCACTACGCACAGCCTATACATATCTTTTTAAATCCTGCCCTTAACTACACATCCCTCTCCCCTTCCCAGCAAAACTCCCTTCCACTTCCTCACTTCTTTACTTGACTAAAGTATTCATTGTACTCCACCTAATAGCAGCATTTGATATGGTTTTATATTCTCTCCTTCTTTAAACACTCTCTCCTGTAGACTTCAATGATACCACACTAACATGTTTCTTAACCTCTCACTGATGTGCCTTCTCAATTTCCATTCTCAGCTCCTCCTCCTCTATTACATTCCAAAGTATTCCTAAAACCTCTTCCCTTCTCCACCTATGCTCTCTCATTAAGTGAAGCCATCTAATTCCATGGTTTTAAAATATCATCTCTGTAGTGCTGATTTCCTAATCTATACCTATAATTCAGAGCATTTCCCTGAGCACTAGATTCAAATATCCAGCTACTATTTAACTCCAATTGGGTTTTTAAAAGCCATCTCATTATTTAATATAGAAAAAAAAATCTTTATTACTAACATATCTCCACTCCCATACCAGTTCCTCCTCAAATTTCCCAACAACCTACCCACCCCATCACAGCTAAAGGCACTATACAGTTGCCCAAGCCAAAAATCTAGGAATGATTCCTAATCTATCTCTTTCTGTCATATACTCTATCCAATACATTAATAAGTCCTGACAACTCAACCTCCGAAACATGTCTTAAAATTTACCATATTCCACCATTTCCACTACAACACAATCTAAATCTATATTACCACCACAATGGACCAATGCAATAGCCTCCTAACAGTCTCCATTCTGCACTTTGCATGTACTCCGCCCCCTGCCCCAAAACAGACACTCCACACAGTAACGAAAATGATCATTTTCAATCAATAATTTAGATGTTATCCCCTGCTTAAATCTCTCCAACAGCTTACCTTTATAAAAGAATTAAAATCTTGAATCTTTATCGCTGCCTGTAAGGGCCTATATAATGTAACCTCAAATTACCTCTCTAACCTCATTTCTCTCCTCTCTCTAGTTCCCACCCAAATTCCTTTCCATCCTCTATGTTCCAGCTACCCTGGCTTTTTTTAAAGCCTCTTCCTGCCTCAAGAATTTTGTTTTTCCAGTTCTTATACTAGTAATGCTCATCCCCTATACCTTTGAACAATCTCTTCCTCCTCATCGTCCATGATATGTTGTCTATCTCTGCCTCCCCACAACCCACCTCAACTAGATTATAAGCTCAAGGGCAAGAATTTTGTCTGCCATATTGTACCTCTATAACAGTGCCAGACAGGTAGTAGACAATAAGTAAACACTCATTGACTAAAGAATGACTAACACTATCTTTAAGGACTCTCTGATTTCTGACATTTGTTCAAGAAATACTCATTTGCTCATTGCCAACATTTTCTGCTTCTATAATCCTTTCTGAGTACTGGATCCCTATCCTGATCCGGTGGATCAGAAACCACACCCCCCTCAGGAGGTCAGTTCTACCACCCAAAACTCAGCAATAACCATAGATGAACCAAACAGTCATGTACGGCATAATAATGTTTTAGTTAATGATGGACCACATATACAATGGTGGTCCCATTGTATTATCTAGTGAAGTCATAGCCTTTGTAACGTTGCAGTGCAACACATTACCTTTTCTATATTTAGATATATAAATACGTACCAGTATGTTGTAACTGCCTACAGTATTAAGTACAGCAACGTACTGTACAGGTATGCAGCCTAGTAGCAATAGGCTATACCATATAAACTAGGTGTGTAGGAGGCTATATACCATCTAGGCTTGTGTAAGTACACTGTATGATGTTCACACAACACAATCACCTAATGATACATTTTTCAGAACACATCCTCTCTGCTAAGCAACATATGACTGTACATGTTTGGCTTCCAGTCAAGATTCTGAACACTTACTTCAGAAAAGGCAGAGCAATCTGGATTCATTCTCCTTCCTTTGAAATAAAGGGAGATTGTCAAATAAATTATAAACAATCCCCGCTTTGACAAGTAGGAAAACTGTAGAATAACCACTTGCCTGAAAAAAACTGTTTGGAATACATAACAGAATCTACCACTGACATTTCAAGTAATCTCAAATAAGCTTAACTTTTCCCCTTTTGAAAGGAAAGGAAAAGAAAGGTTTCCATGTAAAGATACCCATTTACCTTGACACTTGGAGAACTTGGAGAACGCGAAGAATAAACTGCATAAGCTGATATATTATTCAATATTAGACAATCTCTTGGTTTCAAATTCAGTACACCCTGACTTGACTCAGTATACTTCTAAGTTAGATGGCAAGTATAGTTCATTCTACTGGGTAAAACTTCTGTTCATTTCTTCCCTCCAGAGATCTATGTTAACATCATAAAAGACAACCTCACAGAAAAGCAAATTCCAAAGTTAAGAAATTCAGAACTTATATTAATAATGCCTCCCTAGGCTCTCTGATCTTCCCATTAAAAAAAAGAAAATCAAAAACCTAAGAAAGGAAAGTGGATTTTAGCTGCCTATGTGGCCTTCATCTTAGCACTGTAATTAGCTTGCTCTATATAAGTCTTTGGCCAATCCAGTTAATCTCTGTGACCTTCAAGTTTCTCATTTAGAAAATAAGAAGCAATCAATTACAATTCTCTTAAAAGTACTAGCTTAGCTTTAAGTATCCACAATTCACCTCCATTTTCAAGTTTAGTCAATAACGCTAAGATCATACATTTGTAGAAGTCTAAATAGGCAGTAGTTCAAAACAAGTTAATGGACCGGTGGTGGTGGCCCATGCCTCTAATCCCAGCACTTTGGGAGGCCAAGATAGAGGGATTGCTTGAGGCCAGGAGCTTGAAACCAGCCTGGTCAACATAGTGAGATCCCATTTCTTTAAAAAACAAAATAAAACACAAGTTAATAAAGTTTCTACCTGCTTATCACTACTCTCCATCTGTTACTCCTATCTTAGGACCATTATGATTGTAATATTCTATTTAATTATTATGCAGAATAACATGAAAGGTTTGCAGTGGATCCCCAGAGTATTTTGAGAATTTAAAAAAAAGAAAGAATAAAATGTAAAACACCCATATTTAAAACAGGGGATAAAGACTATATTTAAGAGACTTTATGTTCCACAGGTATGTTTCAGGAAATCCATGATTCCCAAATCCTATGTGGATTTTGTATATATAGGTAGATGTACATATATGCATTTTTAAGAAAAAAAAAGTTTCCCATAGTTTCCATCTGGTTATCAAATACGTTAAAAACCACAGATTGAAAGATTTTATTTCAAATTGTCTACCAAAGGAAAAGGCAATTATGAACTGATCACTACCTACCAGTTCGCCATGACACAGCATTTCAAGTATATTTAACTATAACACCTTGCTAACCAACATATCCTTCAGATATAAAAGGCTAAAAACAAAAATAAACAAGACTTAAATACTGAAAAGGTCAGAAATTTACTACTGAAGCCAATCTAATATCAGTAGTCAACATTGCAGTTGAACAAAATGTGGCTTTTCTCTTTTAATAAATACCTTAAGGTAGAGAAAGACTGCCATCTAGTGATGGCCCTTTTCTAACATTCCTTGAAACGATGTGGCCTTACAAGTAAACAGGACTGCTTAAAAATCTAAAAACTGTATTCCATAATACCTATTGATCAGAGACTTATAGCTGATTACTAAATGATATGTAAGGTACACACCTCTAATGTTTAAATTTCCATTACTATTAGAAAGCAGGATCTTGAGAACAAAGGCATAGGTTTTTGACATGTCCAGGTTATATTGCAGTTAAACAAGACAATCTATGGAATAAACTGTACCACTAGTTTAATTATTTGTGATTATCTCAATAATAGCCTAGTACTTGGTAAAAGGCAAACAAGAAGAAACACATGGAAATTAACTAAACTTTTTATAGCCTAAATTTGACTCAACTAAATAAATGCTGCCATGTGGAGTCTGGTTTCCAAAAACCCCCAAATAAACCACCGGTTTTTGCAAAAAGTAAACTATTTATCCTAGTATAACTATCTGGTGCATAGTTCTAGATTTCATAATAATACTATATCCATATACCACCTAAATTTTATGTGCATATTAAGAGATCTTAATTTATAAAATGGCACTCGAGTAATTCTATTGAACAAATATTTACCATTCCCCTGTACTGAACCACTACAGGATTATATCACTTGCTTAGAGCCTATATTAACTCAAATTTGCTTGTCAAAGAAGGAGGAAAAATAATGTTATGAGCATTATTTCATTTAAATCCAATGCATCTTATAAATTGGACATTATTCCCATTTTATAAATGAGAAACCTATAACCCAAGAAGATGAAGCAACTTGCCAACTTCACATAGCTACAAAGTGTCCTCTCTACTGCATTAGTCTATCTCTTAGAACGAGGAAAGCAAGCAGGTGGCATGGGCCCCTAAAATGTTAGTTGAAAGAGGTCTTAGAGATGGAATACAAAACTCTCATTGTACACTCAAGGAAACTGAGGTCAAGGCAAGTTAAATGCCTTAATCAAAATTACATTGCCTGTTACGATACAATTAGGCCTGACCCCCAAAGAAAACAGAAAAAGCTAATGCCACATGAAGCCCAACACAAAGCTAAGTGGTTTAAAAAGAGAGAGAGAGAGACAAACTTCTGCTTCAAGATGAGTAAGCTGCCTATTAGTTGTGCCTATGCAACTATTCTCTTCTTCCTCCTATTGGAGGAGTCCCAATTCATTCTGATATTTCTGTCCTACCACAAAAGATAAATATTAATTAGTCTGTAAACCAATCATGGTAATTGCATTCTCTTTGTCAGTGATCAGTTAATATATGGTGGTGTGACACACTCATCTCACCAATGAGAAGGAAAATCTGTCAGTGAGGGTCCAAGAAAAGGTTTTCTTTCCTGAAGCATTCAGGAAAAGAAACTGCTTTTCCAGCCTTAGACATTGTCCTGTGAAAGCATAATGTTTGAGGATGCAGTAACCACTCTGAAAAGGAAGAAGATATTGCCCAAAAAATAGAATGGCAAAGGGGAAAATGGAAAGCACTTGGCTCTTCAATAGTGATGCAATCCTGAAACAGCCCTATCTCCAAACATCATGTTATATGACTTAATAAATTTCCCATTGTTTAAGCCACTTTCCCTCGATATTCTGCTACTTGCAAAGGAAAGTATCCTAAATGACGCAACATTATTCAGTCTTCAAAGGTAACAAGCAAATCAAAGAAACAACCAAGAGCAAGTCAGAGTCTACACACTGCAAAGCAATCTTGTTCCCTGGACCTACGCCATTCTTCTCCTTTTGCTTCTAGTTTACTTAGGAGTAACTCCCATTTGCCCCTCAATTTTCAGCTTGTACCTTTTCTGGGAAACCTTCCCTAATCACATAGACTCTATTATGTGCTCCTCCTCGGTGATTATCATCTTTACAGAATTTATTAAACTATATCTGATTGTCCATTCACTTGCCAATCTCCCTGTGGGGAGAGACTATGTCTTACCCATTTTATCTCCACCTCCTGGCACACAGCCTGGCACAGAGGAGGTCCTCCATATATGATGAAGATGGAGAAAGAGAAGGAAAGGTAGGAGACTAACTGATGAGGATTTCTAGTTGTTTCAGAGGTGGATGCAAAAGTGCATCTCATGATACAAAGCTGTTGAGATGTTTTCAGAACCACGGAGAACTTCAAGACACAATGAACTGAACATTTCGGTTTTTGTTTTTGATTAATTCAAGGAAAAATTCCAGAGTTTATTCTGGTCTTTTCTTTTTCATATATATGTTTTTAAACTTCTGTCATGGTTTTATTCCTCAAACATTTTCTTCTCATTAAGCTCCATAAAAGCATCATTAGTATTTTTGTTTATTCCAAATGTTAAAAATAAAGTGGAAAAACAGATTTGTGCATGATGTTGAAAGAGAAACTGCAGGAGGTCAAAAGGAGTTTAAAGTCCCTTCTCCTTACTTCAGTTTGTCTATCAGTTTAATTCCAACGTTACTATTGTAATCTGGATGTTCTGAGTGCATAAAGATGAAGCAGATCAATCAGATCATCATCAATGGCAGGAGAAGCATATGCTAGTTAATGAATTCTAACTGAACATTATACCCAAATATTTTTGTACTGCCACAGGAGATCAAATACATTCAAATCCTTTTTCCAGCTCTGAAGATACCAAGGTATCCAACTGGCTTCACATGAAGATAGCCCATATAACCAAAAGAATGCTGTGATGCAGATCTCTCTCAAGGCAGGAAGGGAACCCCAATGATGGCTATCTTCAGAGGAATAAAAACAGGGTGGAGCAGTTTCAACTGACACCTAGCCAAAGGGCCTACTAAAACCTGGTTTTGGTTAAATACCACAGGAAAGTAGAGAAGGGGAAACTGTCACAAAACATCAGTCAAATCAACAACAGACTATTAGGAAATAAACTAATGAAAACAAGGAAACTCCAAATTAAGAACATAGAGACTGCCATAACTGCTACTATGATAATGTCACACTACTAGAACAAGTAATCACTATCAGTAACTGAAGATATAAAGGCAAAACAGGATTGTTAGTGGCTTCACTTTGTCCTTTGTATCTATTGTGTTAAGTGCAAAAAGATTTTATTTCATTGCATCTTTCAGTGGTGGTCATGAAATCTGGCAGATAAAAGTTAGATCATGAATGTGGCTGCTAATTATAAGATAAGGTATAAAAAAGTAACTCTACAGCCTGGTGATAGTCATGAATCTAACCTGGAAAACTGCTGAAAGCAGAGTACTAATACAATTGTTTAGGAGTTATAATACACTTGGTAGGTTAGCTCTCGTTTCACTGCATGTAATTCAGTGTGTTAAGTTTAACACTTAAACATGCAATGTTGGAGCTAAATGAAACGACCGGTTCACTTAGTATCTATCATCAACATAATTAGTCTGAATCTAGGGCATATTGATAAAACACTTCCAGATTCTTTACAAAAGATATTAATTAGTAGGGTGGTGCAAAAGTAATAGCGGTTTTGCCATTACTTTTCATTTTTGCCATTAAAGGGGAAAGTAATTGCGGTTTTGCCATTACTTTTAATTTTTGCCATTAAAAAAATGGCAAAACCGCAACTACTTTTGCACCACCCTACATATTTAATTAAATAATTACTCTGAAGAGATGTGTAAATATTAAGAGACTGTGTATTAATTATTGAAACATGATTCTACTGAGAGAAACAAGAAAAATGAATAATTGTTGGAACACTTCGGTCTCCCCACTTAAAATTATCATTATGGCTCCAATGATAGGTATCATTAAGCTATTAACAAAGAAAGACAAACCACTAATGGTTAACACTAGTATGGTAGAAACACTGCAGTGAATAGTCATAATCCACTTTAGGCATGTAGATTTAATGTGGACTTAACAAAAATAGACCATGCAAGTTTCCTAGAATCTCTGAATCAAACCCTAATAAATGTAAGTAACCTCATGTGTAGATGTATATGTTGTATATATTATGTATATAAATGCATGTATTATATACAGTATATATGCTATATATGTGGGAGACACATATATACATATACATACCTCAAACACACACATACATACATACATACACACACACACACACACACTTTTTCTAATTTTCTGAGAAAGAACCAGACCTAACAATACCACATTCAACTCCTGGTCCAATTTCACCCATAAGCAGTTGTCTGCTGATACCCCATGGCCAAAAGTGACCACAATTTAAAACTCTTTAACTCTATAAGCAATTAAGTACATGAAAGAGGATGGATGAAAGGCATCAGAATAGTTTCCATCCTAAAACATAATATAGAACAAAGCAGGCAAAATAGGATGAAGCTCCATGACCAGTATGGAAGATTGGATACGTGAAAAACATTTCTACTATCAAACTCCTAATCACCTCTAACCACCTCTAACCTAATCTCTCTAATCACCTCTGACCTAATGCTTCTATTTTATAGCCATACGGAGAAAAAGAGACATGGCCTATTGCCCACACAAGGTGGGGAGTCAAATCAGAGGCCTTCAAATGAATGAAGCCAAGATACCCCCAAGATACATCCTTAGTAAAAGATAAAATAGAAAAACACTTCCCCATAAACTTCCCCATTTACTTGGAGACTGCAAGTAAACTTGCCTATCTGGTGTTGGCTCTGGGTGAGGGAAGGAGAAAACTCCCATGATAATTAAAATCACATGCCAGCCTTCTCACAGAAGGGAGGTCTACACTAATACTATCAGTCCTCTGTGGTCTGAGAAATCTCAACTGACAACTTATTTTTAAAGTAGTCCCAGCATGGTTGTTAATACCCTCAAATAACTGACTGAAGCAAAGGCAAATCTTCTCCAGAGAAATATACCTTTACCCATACTTCTAGGAATTCTCACAAATAATACTCCTTAGAACTGGAACTTAAGTATCAACAGTCATAAAACATATAAGGAAACAAAGTATAAAAACAAGAATCAGAAGAAACACAAATAGCAAAATCAGGCTTGCAATGGCTTAAACATTAATATGTATACATTAAAAATAAATGTGTAAGATGTTTAAAGAAATATAAAAGTGAATTACCAAGAAAAGAAAAAAAAACTATCAAAAATGAATATATGAACCCAAAATATCTGAGACAGGTCTCAGTCAACTTACAAAGTTTATTTTGCCAAGGTTAAGAACATGCCTGTGACATAGCCTCGGAGGTCCTAATGACATGTGTCCAAGGTGGCTGAGGTACAGCTTGCTATTATACATTTTAGAAAGATATAATACATCAATCAATACATATAAGATTTAGATTGGTATGATCTGGAAGGGCAGGACAATTTGAAGCAGGGAAGGGCTTCCAGGTCATAAGTAGATTTAAAATTTTTCTGATTGGCAACTGGCTGAAAGAGTTATTATCAGTAGAAAGGAATGTCTGGGTTACAATAAAGGGTTGTAGAGACCGAGATTTTATCATGCAGATGAAGCCTCCAAGTAGCAGGCTGCGGGGAGAATAGACTGTAAATATTTCTCATCAGACTTGGATTTTCAGGTTAACTCTGGAATGCCCTTGACTGACAGGAAGGGTCCATTGAGATGGTGGGAGTGCCTTAAAATTTTATTTTTGGTTTACAAATAGATAAACCGGAAATGAAATATAGAACTTTTAGAATAAAAACTATAACAACTGTTATTTGAAACAAGAAATGGAAAGGAAAATACTTAACTGGGGTGTATATATAAAAATTACAAAATGCATAAAGACGAAAGATGGAAAACACTAAAGAAGAGAATGGAGAATACAATGGGTTTAATGGGAGCTCTAGTAAGAAATAAGAGACAGGTAAATTTTTTTTAAATAGTTGAGAAGTTCCCAGAATTGATAAAAGATGTAATGAAGTTATGACCCTCAAAATAAAAAGACAGACCCATAAGCCTTACCAAAAGTAGCCCCATCTCTGCTCAGTTATATCTAGCAAACTTTTAGAACTGGCTGCCTATTTATCCCTTCTCTTCATAGCTAAACTTTAGTAGCGTGCAGAACCTTGCTATGATGGAGCTAATTATATAAATATATGGACCCCTAGACCCGTGCAAACTTTTGGTATGTCTTTTATCAGCTCATTCTTCCATTACTACAGCATCATTTCCAAACTGTCACCATTCTCTTTAAGATGCCAATCTCAATCCTACAACTGCCTTTCACAACAAATGGTATTGCCATGTATTACATTTAAAAACTTCAGGCTTACTAGGCACAAAATATTCTTAACTTCTTGCATTCCAATACACAAGTCTGTCTATATCTCTGTCTACCCTGATATTTGTTCCTTCTTATCTCTATGAAATAGATAGGGCATCTCAATGCAAGACTAATCCTGTGTTCTCAAAATCTCGTATCTCTTCCACTCCAGGAAGGTTATTCCATCAATACTTTCTTTGGTGGGGGAAGCTGATTTCTTTCAAAACATGCCCCCATCTTAACAAAACAACACAGCCCATCATTTTAAAGAAAAAAAAAATGCACTAAATGAAAATCTCTCTTCTGATAAATTTCCTTCTGGCATCCTTTCCCTTCCCTTTCTCTCTCTCTCTCTCTCTCTCTCTCCCCCACCCCACCCTCTCTCTCTCCCTCTCTCTCCCCTGCCTTTTCTCAGTTAAGATCTTAAAAGAGCACACTACACTTACTGCCTCCATTTCCTCAAATTACACTTGCTCTTCAAACCAGTGTAATCTGTTTCTTACCTATACCACTCACAATGAACCTATTCTTGCTAAAGTCAATAGAAGACTATTAATTGTGAAATCAAACATTCACTTTTAAGTTCATCATTTACTTGACTTCACTTTTGTATGTGCCACCACAAACTATCCCCTCTTTTTAAAATCTCTATTCCCAGGGCTTCTATTACACTCCTCCTTGGTTCTCCCATTCTCAGTCTCCTTCAATAATTCTTCTTCTTCCCTCTACCCCTGAATACCTCCTTGATCATTTCTTCTCACTCTTCATATATATATACACCCTCAGAGATGTCATCAATACCTCAGTTGTTAGTATTAAACAAGTCTGGTTACCAAACCAATAACACCAGGATATATCTCTGTCAAGTCCTATAAACCTGAATACTTAACCACCATTCATCCTCAAAGACATCACAAACCATGCATGTCAAAAACTACTCAGCTGGGTGTGGTAGCATGTACCTATAGTCCCAGCCACTCAGGAGGCTGAAATGGGAGGATCTCTTGAACCAAGGAGTTCAAACCCAACCCAGATAATACGGCAAGGGGCATGTCTCTTGAATTAAAAAAAAAAAAAAAATTATTTAACTTTCTACCCAAACCCACATTTCGCTCCTAGTATTCACCATCTCAATTGAAGATAACACCAGCTACTGAGTTACCTAAACTAGAAATATGTATGTTAACCTTGACACCTTACTTCACCTCACACCTCCTCATAACTAGTCACCAAGACCTATCGTATCTAATTCCATAATGGCTCTTCTATGCTCTTTCCCCTCCCTATTCACCCAGCTACTGCCTTGACTCATGTCCTTATCATCTCTCTTCTGAACATTTGTTTTTATCACTTTCCCCTTATATTTGTAACAATCCATCTTCAATACTTCTTTGACAGTAATTTTTTAAATGAGACCTTGTACTCGGAAATTGAAAGACAGAAATACACACACATACACACAACTTTAGGATCTTGTTTCAGGATCAAGTCCAAAGTCCTTAGCATAGTATGTAAGACCCCCTCCATGTCCAGCATTATCTCTGAATACTCCCCACATTCACTCTACAACTCTACTTGAAGTTCCTTGAGCGTAGCATGTATTCCCTCTGCCTGCAATCTCCTTACCATCACTTCTCTGGCAAATTCCTACTCATCTCTCAAGGTTCAGCTCAAAAGTCAACTCTTTCCTAAAATGTCTCTCCTTAACACAACTACTATAACCTGATACAGAAGCTCCTCACCTTTTTAGTTTTTAGGATTTGTTTTTGTTTTTGTTTTGAGACAGGGTCTCACTCTGTATCCCAGGCTCAATCGATCCTCCTGCCTCAGCCTCCTGAGTAGCTACAGGCAGGCACCAACATGCCTAGCTCATTTTTTTGTAGAGACAAGGTGTCACTATGTTGCCTGGGATGGTCTCAAACTCCTGGGCTCAAGCAATCCTCCCACCTTGGCCTCCCAAAGTACTGGGATTACAGGTGTGAGCCACCAAGGTAGAACATAAGAAACTATTCATAAAACCAAAGCAACCATGAAGAGCTTAAGCTTGCATACTCTGGAGGAATTTACACTAAACAAGACCATGAGTCCATTCTTTAAAGATTCGAATTCAATACTATTTTTCTCCTACTTGCTGATATTGGGTATCTTTTCCCAAATAAGACCAATTTCTTTTTTTTTTTTTTTCGTTTTGGTAGAGATGAGATCTTGCTACATTGCCCAGGGTGCTGTCAAACTCCTAGCCTTGAGCAATCCTACCACCTCTGCCTCCCAAAGTGCTGGCATAACAGGGTGTGAGCCACCACACCCAGCCAAATTTAATCTACAATAACAGTCTGTTGCAGCATGTATTAGTCTAGTTCTACTTATTTCATTTTTTAATAGTTTTTTGGGGGTTTTTTTGGTTTTTTTTTTTTTAGAGACAGTATCTCACTTTTGCCCAGACTGGAGCACAGTGGCACAATCATGACTCACTTACAGCCTCAAATTTCTGGGCTTAAGGGATCTTCTAGCCTCCACCTCCTAAGTAGCTAGGACTACAGGCATGCATCACCACACGAAGCTAATTTTTAAAAATTTTTTTAGCAGAGATGGGGTCTCACTATGCTGCCCAGCTGGTCTCAAACTTCTGGGCTCAAGCGATCCACCCACCTCAGCCCCCCAAACTGCTGAGATTACTAGCATGAGCCACTGTGCCTGCCTATAGTCTAGTTTTATAAGGAATATATTTAAAAATCTATATTTTTAAGGATGAAACAAAATCTATTGAAGCACCTAGCCCTATCCTTGATAAGGAGTGTGTGATAAGGATATAGGATAAGAGTTACTCCTGAACAGTCATGGTATAATCATTCACCAACTGGCTCTCACTTTGACACTGTATAAATTTGAACTGGTCTTGAACCTATGAAGCCATATGTGGTTTGAGGTAGATTTCACCAGGAGTACTGTCATCTTGTTTTGCCTCAAAGTTCTTGAACAAATGCCTAGTATTATCCAGAAGTTACATTAGGATAATGGGCCTAGAAATCAATGGGCACCACTACTAAAGGTATTCACTGGTGGAAAGCACAGCTAATGTCCTTTTACTTTGGAATGTTTATTTGTTCATATTTTTGAAAGGGTACTACGGTGAACACTCTATACAGTAATGATTTATTTACATGTCTATCTGCCCTATAAGACCATGAGTTCCTTGAGAGTTTACACCTGGAACAATGGCTGTATCCCACAGAGAAAGCATTATAAAGTGACGAAGAGCCAAAGCAGTGCCCAAAAATGTTTCAACATTTCAACTTTCCCCAAAGAGAAGCACTAGAGTTCAATAATAAATATTTTTACCAAAAAGTCAATTCAAGTTCTAGCAGTGCAAATAATTTGCACTTCAGCTAAAATGTTAAATAGAAAAAGAAAGAAACAGAGGAAGAAAAGGAGAAATTTAGATGGCTAAAGGAAATCTATTATAGGAGGAGAGTAGTGTCTGGCAATAATTTGTTATTTCCCTAGCTCTCCTCTAACCTTCTCTGGAAGCTAGGAGAAGGAATATGATTAAACTGCAACAAGACCTGGTTCTGAAGAGAACTGATGTTTCTGGCCCTTGTTGCCAACAGAAGGGGGAGGGTGACAGCAGTCCCTACGGGCTTTTAGAAAAAATTACTTCCAGGTGGAAATTTTTTATGGTACTGAGTAGCCTGGAGCCATTTTTTGCTTTACTTCTTAACTACTGATGATTAAACCATGGACAATCAGGCTGCAACAATGGAAACAGTTAGACGGCTCTGAAACATCATGGTTACATGCTCCAAATTACAAAGTTAACTCTCAAAGGAGAGAAACATTTTGTTGGCAAAATCTTTTTCTAAGGGAGGGACGTTTTTAACTGTGGGCGGGGGGGTGTCAGGTGGAGTCTGTCAAAGATTTATATTTGATAGAATATAAAAGTAGCCAAGAACTCTGTATCATAATGATAAACATCAGTCCCATGCCAAACCTAGACACTGTAATGTAGAGTATAGGGAGCTGAACAAAGGACAATGCTAAATGTCCTGGTATTTCACAATTTTTCATTACTTTATTTTGGCCTGGATTAAGCATTCTATTAAATGATTATCATAGACGCCTGTAGGGAAATCCAGCCACACAACATGTGGGACAGCTAAGTCGATTTATACCTAATCATGGTTCTGAAGAAAGTTGTGATATATATTTCTGAATTCGGAGTGATGGCTCAAGAACATTAGCAAAAAAAAGTTACTTACAATAATAACTCATGAAAAGCACACAAAAACAGAGATCAATTATTTGACCACCCAGTAATTTAATCTAGGCTATTTTATTACCACAATATCATACAGACCATTAAAGGTTAAATTCAGCCCAAAATTATAAAATAGCAGTAAAAGTAAGCATTTTTTAAATATGTGCCAAATCCTGTTAAATATTTTATATTCATTAACTCACTTATTCCCCAAAAATAATCCTAGCAGAAGTTATTATCATCATTTTGCACATGAAGCAACCTTTTTCACATTGCCAGTACATAGAAGCATTTACCTGTCCCAGGTTGCCATAGTTATATAAAGGATAATAAAATGAAGGAAACAGGATGAGGGAGAGGAAAAGGAAGATGAGTAAATGGAAGAGGAAGAGGAGAGCAAGAAGGAAGGTGAGGTGAAAAACACAGATGTAAAACTATATACACATTCAATATAAAGTTAAATATGTCCAAATATTTTAATTCAATTCTATAGAAAATAATCAAGGACAGAAAGAAAACCAGCAAACTAATACAATGTTTAGATGATGCAATTCTGAATTTTTTCTATTTCTGTATTACTTTATCTATTACTTAAATAAACATGTATTGCTTTTCCAACTGAAAAAATAAAATGCATTTAAGACTCTAGAACAGTACCTGGTTCATAGTAGATGCTCGATAAAATATTATTTAAAATGAAAACCAAACAACAACAAAAATTCAGTGTAACTAGAAGTCTATTTTTCAATAATTATCTAAAATGAAAAAAATGCTTAAAACAATAATGTAGTGGTTAACTATAACAAAATGGAGTCACTTATGTCAAAATTTAACCAAATTGAAGTCAGGGAAGGCCATAAAGAAACTCTCTCCCTTGCATTCCTGAAATACCTGGACATCTTGTTAGCACTTGTAAACAGAGCAAACAGATTATCACAGGAATTTCCTCTGGCCTACAGTATTTCAGATAAGACATTCAAACCTGGACAGTTGCCCAGCAACAGCTATCTCCCCAAATGAATTAGTGCCAACTCCTACAATGTGTCCCTGAGATCAATGAGCTTTGTTTCAAAGCAGTTTGCCTAAATTTCTCTTCGTCTTTAAAAATTCCCAGTTTGTCCTAGTTTTCCTCATGTGGGCCTATGATTTTCATAGCATGTACACCCTAGGTTGCAAGCCTTTGCTATTACCAAATAAACTCTTTTGTTCTAAACAGCCTCTCTCTCTGAGTTCCTTTTTTAGGTTGACAAATGAAATGAAAACTCCTTCTCAGGATCGATCCCTCACAAACCCAAGAAGCAATGATCACTGGTCAGAATTTTTAAAATTTAGTATCTTTTCCATATTCTAACTTCCTCTTGTAATTAATCATGATATCAAAATGGTTTTAAAACATATATATGGGCCAGGCACGGCAGCTCATGCTTGTAATCCTAGCACTTTGAGAGGCCGAGGCAGGAAGATTGCTTGAGCCAATGAGTTTGTGACCAGCCCAGGCAACATGGCAAGATCCCAATCTCTACAAAACTTGTAAGAATTAGCTGAGCATCATGGTGTGTGCCTGTGGTACAGCTGTTCAGGAGGCTGAGGAGGGAGGATCACTTGAACCTTGCAGGTTGAGGCTGCAGTGAGCCATGTTTGCACCACTGCACTCCAGCTTGGGTGACAGAGTGAGTGAGACTCTGTCTCAAAAAAAAAAAAAAAAAAAAAAAAAAGTACATACATTTGATATCCTGAAATTCTTAATTTAAGAATTGATGCAGCAGATTCCTAGATCCCTTCTACTGCAACTACAGAACCCATCAGTTAATGTTATTTTATTATCCCTCAAATGGGAAGGGGAAAGAAGAGAGTAGCTTCAAAGGTTATTATGATGGAACATCTGATCTATTAGTAAATAACTTGATTTGTCAACTGAAAAAGTAAGCCACCTTCTTTTGCTTCCTAGTCCACTAACAAGATATGCAAAAAAAAACAAAAACAAAACAAAACAAAACAAAAAAAACTCCCTACAAACATCATAAAGCTATTTACAAAAAAAAATTTTAGACGAAAATAAATCTGGTCCCCCTCTTCTCACATCATAGGTGCCATGTTTCCATTAGGAAACAATTTTGTGTGTTTTTTCTAGAAGCATTTGTTTGAGGACAGTATAGACTAGCCCATTTTAATAAACTCTCTTTAACACTGAAGTGTACAGGGAAAAAAGGAACCTCAGAGATGATCCAGTCCAATTTCACAGACATAACAGATTTTCCAGCTATGTCCATAAATACTAGTCCAGGTTCTGCTGGAACATCTCTAGTAAAAAGAAGTTCACTGCAAGGCAAAGAATCCCATTTCAACAACTGTTGCAAAGTTCTTATACAAAACTAAAACTTACCTTTCTATAATTTTCACCATTTAAATTATTTTTGCCCTAAAAAGACCAGAGAGAACAAGTCCGTGATCCCTTTTTTCCCCTCTCCAGACTAAACAATCTCAAATTATTCAACTATTCTACATATAAACAGCCTTTCAATTCTAGTTTTACCCCCTGGACATGTTCCAGCAGTCACTTTTCTTTAAGTGTAACAACAAAGGCAGTATAGCACAGTGAGCAAGAACACAGGCTTCACAGACAGACTTTCAGGATTTGAGCCTTAGTTCTGCCACTTAATAGTTGTGTGATCTTGGGCAAGTTTATTAAACCTCTGTATACTTCAGTTTCCACATCAGCAAAATGCAGATAATGGTAGAAACCATTTCATACAGTTGCTGTGTGAAGATTAAATGAGATAATGTTAGAATTCTGAATAGGGCCTGGCATATAGAAAACATTCTATAAATATTAACAATTTTTAAATCAAGCATGGTCAAAGTAGAAAAATAAGGCCCATTTCCTTTAACCTTGTTACTTAGCTCCTATTAACAGCCTAATACTAATGCTTATGCAGTTTTGACAGTCATATCACGCTGTATATTGAACTCAGAGTCATAAAATTTTTCCATGTGCTTTTCTATATTGCTATATGCAGGTAGTTGATACTCTGAATCTACGATTTACTACTATTAACTATGGTCCATTTTTCCAGTCTTGTGAGACCTTTTGGGACAATGACTTTGCCATTTCAACTTTTCATTTCAATGTTTCTCTTTGTTAAGTAGGTACAGAAAGATTTTCACAAAAGAAAAAATCCAGTGTGGGAAAGGGCAGAAACCCAAAAAACTCTAGAATCTAAGAAAGAAGAACCGAAGAACCCTGGCATGCACCAACATTTAAACGGAGATTTGCTGGTTTCCAATTTTAACAGGGAAGACTGTTAATCACATAACGTCAAGTAGAGACTTGAAAAAGTTAATATTGATTCTTTAGAAAAAGTCCAGGAAATAGAAAAAGCCACCAACCTCACTTCCTTAAGCCATTCAGCCCCCCAACTGTGTCCAACTTGGAGAGAATTTGCCACAAGCCAAAGCTTTTCATGTCCCTACCTTTTGAAGGCACAATGGAAACAATTCCCAGAACAAGGGAGTTACGTCAGTGAACTCTCTGCTCTTTCAAGTTGCAAGGACAGTTGATTCACACCATGTGTCAGAGAGAAACACCAGTGAAAACCAACTGAGATAAATTTTAGCTCTCCAGAGCTGTTTAATATTAAACTGTATTAAATCATTGTTATAGCAAATTATAAACAAAATATTTTCTTTAGCCTTCCTCTCAAATGCTTCTTCTCTTGAAAAGAAATTTTAAGGTAATTCATAGTTCCAAGGTCATAGATGCTCCACCAAAGAAATCATTTCCAAATGTTAGCATCCAGAACCAATGATCTGGATCATACTCCCATCAAACTGCCCTGGCATATCATACAGTAAGCTTTGATACATAACCTTCTAGGTTTCAAGACAGTGTTAGTTTAGTGACAGTCATAGACTTAGAGTAAGACCTCACTTTTTCAACTGTCTCTACATGAAGTCATCTTGGTGTCCACTCTATTCAATAATTTTACTTTCTACTTAGATCAAGAAATCAACTATATGTTAATCTACATAAATAATACTAAGTTGACTTTATTTTTAATACTATGAATGGTAAGACTAAAACCTGAAACACGTAATAATGTTCATCAAATGTCTGACCTGAAATGAGCATGTAGACAAAGTTAACATTGAAGAAGAAAAAAAAAAAGACCTGAAACAACCTTGATCTACATGAATTTATTTGAAAAAATGGTCCTAGAGCAATCAAAATAAAATTTAACACAAGTGATAACAAAACTCAAATCATAAAAGTTGAGGAAAAACTAAACCAACAATACAAATATTTTAAGATAAAGCTTAACATGTTAAGAGACACCTTTCTGAAAACAGAGACCACTAAAACTGCATTAGTTCAATACAAGGAATTAAGAAATTACAATGGGTAATGGTGGAAAGCAAATTTCACTTCTCTCAAAAATGACATATGATGCCAGGCAGAAGGGCTCACGCCTGTAATCCCAACCCTTTCAGAGGCTGAGACAAGTGAATCCCCTGAGGTCAGGAGTTCAGGACCAGCCTGGCCAACACAGCGAAACCCCGTCTCTACTAAAAATACAAAAATTAGCTGGGCATGGTGGTGTGCACCTATTATCCCAGCTACTCAAGAGGCTGAGGCAGGAGAATCACTGGAACCCAGGAGGAGGAGGTTGCAGTAAGCCAAGATTGTGCCACTGCACTGCAACCTGGGTGAAGAGCAAGACTCTGTCTCAAAAAAAAAAAAGATGTATGATTAAAATGTATTAGACATCTACCTGAGGCCTCCTGTACATTTTCATTACTCTTCCATTATCAATAGATCAATCTTGTTTGGGCTATGTAACTTCTTTAGAGAATCTGATATTCTACATAGGTGAACTCTAAACTCAACAAAGTGATGACCTACTATGACCCCAATCATCGTTGAAGAAACAAAGTTGCTTACCAATAAATTACTTCTCCGAAGTGTTATATTTAGGGCACTCTCCCAAAGTTATGAAATATCACCACCACATTCTAGCTCTCCAATCTATAGTGTAACTTGATTATTTATTTAAAGAGGGAAAGTAGCAGCATCTTTTTTTTCTAATGTTCAAAATGAATCAAACTAAAGTAGACTTTTAAAGGGCAAGAGAGATTTGACTATTAAATAATAAAATAAATGGCCTCAGAAAATTAAATGGACACTGTTTTCTCAGAAATTTAACAATATTGGCTATGTTATATGGTTTGGGCATTTTCCTGCCATAGGCTCATTTAGTATCTATTTACTGACAACTTACTAAAAACAAAAAGAAAAGAGTATCTTCCTTTGAGGGTACCCATACTATAATTAGTAAGGAAATAAGAAACCACAATGAAAGGTAATTATAAAACTGTTCAAAGGCTAAGGATGGTAGCACATGCCTGTAATCCCAGCTACTCAGGAGGCTGAGGTCAGAGGTTCTCTTGAGCCCATGAGTTCAAGATCACCCTGAGCAATATACTGCTCATCTCAAATTTAAAAAAAAGAAAAAAAGCCAGGCGTGGTGGCTCATGCCTGTAATCCCAGCACTTTGGGAGGCTGAGGTGGGCAGATCACAAGGTCAAGAGATCAAAACCATCCTAGCCAACATGGTAAAACCCCATCTCTACAAAAAATACAAAAATTAGCTGGGTGTGGTGGCATGTGCCTGTAGACCCAGCCACTTGGGAGGCTGAGGCAGCAGAATTGCTTGAACTTGGGAGGCAGAGGTTGCAGTGAGGCGAGATGGTGCCACTGCACTCCAGCCTGGTAACAGAGTGAGACTCCGTCTCAAAAAAAAAAAAAAGAAAAGAAGAAAAAACCTGTGTATAAAGTAATACAACATTTAAATCTGTTACACTTAGGTGATACAGCAATGAAAAATAAAGGAATGTTCAGTACAGAAATGGATTAGTCAGAAAAGGCTTCTTGGAGTTGCTAACAAACACTAATAAAGAAAAATAAACCTTAACAGCAAAAGCAGAGGGAAGAAAATAACACACAAAACACAAAGAAAGAATGACTGCAGACTTCTCATCCAAATTATATAACGAAGAAGACAATGGAAAAATATCTGAAAAGTACTAAAGGAAAAAAAATTGTAAATCAAGAATTTTATACCCAGCAAACATATCCATCAACAAAGCAAAATCTTAGAAAATTTGTTGTCAGCAGACCTGTACTATAAAAATTGTTAAAGTAAGTTCCTCAGGCAAATATAATATAAAATCTGTTCAAAATCTGGATCTTCACAAAAGCATAAGGAGCAAATAAACTGGTAAATATACAGGAACATACAAAATATTTTTATTATTTTAAAATTTCTTTTAAAAAATAACTAAAAACATTATTTTGTTCAAAGCAAAAATAATGATAATGAACTATGGAATTCAAAACACATGTATAAGTAAAATGTAATTAACGATAATTCAAAGATCAATGGGTGAAATGAAAATATACTGTTTTAAGGATTGTATGTTATACATAAAGACGTATAATAGCATTTGAAAACACATTGCGATAACTTAAAGATGCATACTGTAAACCCTAAGGTAACCACTAAAAACAAACAAAACAAAACAAAAAACACTAAGAAGGTATACCTAACAATGGAATCTTTAAAAATATTTAGTTGTTCTAATTCAGTTAAGGAGAATATGAAATGAGAAATAAAGGGAAAAAAAAAGATGAGACAAACAAAAAACAAACAGCAAGATAACAGAGTTAAACCTAGTCATATAGGTAATTGTGTTAACATAAATTATTTCCTCTTTTCCTGTTTTCTTTATAATTAATTGAGTATACTTCCATTTCCCCCTTCCTGTATTTAGAGCTGTTGTTGTCATTCCTTTGTATAGTACCTTGGTGTTGTTTTGTTGTTTATGTTTATCATGCTCAAGGAGTTGTTTGAGCTTCTTGAATTTCCATTCCTGTTTTCCAGAGAAAGTCAATTGGAACGTGTTCTTTCTTTTTTTTTTTTTTGACAGGGTCTCACTCTGGCACCCAGGCTGGTGTGCAGTGGTACGATCTTGGCTCACTGCACACCTCCCAGACTCAAGGGATCCTCCTGTCTCAGCCTCCCAAGTAGCTGGGACTACAGGTGCATGCCACCATGCCCGGGTAATTTTTGTATTTTTTGGTAGAGATGGGTTTTCACCATGTTGGCCAGGTTGGTCTCGAACTCCTATCTCAAACAATCTGCCCTGCCTCAGCCTCCCAAAGTGCTGGGATTACAGGCATAAGCCACCACACCTGGCCCAATTTGAACTTTTATAAATGTTTCCATTTTTAATTTTTGAGAAGTAAGCCCATATCTTCAAATAATATATTGACTGGGCACAGTGGCTCACACCTGTAAACCCAGCAGCTTGAGAAGCCAAGGCAGGCAGATTGCTTGAGCCCAGGACTTTGAAACCAAACTGGGCAACATGGTGAAACCTTTTCTCTACAAAAAATACAAAAATTAGCCGGGTGTGGTGGCATGCCTGTAGTCCCAGCTACTCGGGAGGCTCAGGTGGGAGGATCACTTGAGCCCAGGAGGTCAAGGCTCCAGTAAGCTGTGATTGTACTACTGCACTCCAGCATGGGCAATAGAGCAAGCCCTTGTCTTAAAAAGATAATACTGCCATTTTCCCTTTATCCATTGAGATATTGTCTATTTCCTATTATAATTGATCAAAAATTACCTCATCATACCATATCATTCCTTTTCCTCTCCTCTCAATACTTATATATCCCTTTTTGTTTTTCTAAAGATTGCTTTTGTAATATAAATAATATAGTTATGCTTTTGTTTCTTGTATTACTAACAACAGATTATCTTGATTCCCAACTATGCAAAATGAAGCATTACCTCCCCCTTATTTTCTCTTTTTTTTTTTTTTTTGAGACAGAGTCTCACTCTGTTGCCCAGGCTGGAGTGCAGTGGTGTGATCACAGCTCACTGTAGCCCTGACCTCCCAGGCTCAAGCAATCCTCCCACCTCAGCCTGCAGAGTAGCTGAGACTATAGGCATGTGCCACAACACCCAGCTAATTTTTTCACTTTTTGTAGAGATGGGATCTCACTATGTTATGCAGGTTGGTCTCAAACTCCTGGGCTCAACCAATCCTCCTCGGCCTCCCAAAGTGTTGGGATGACATGCATGAGCCACAGTGCCTGGCCCCCTTACTTTCTCTTTAAATCTTTTCCTTACTTTCCCCAAATGTGGAAATGAATTTTACACTGATAAAGTTGATAAACACATATATTCTGTTCTATAATCCTAATTGTTTTTCATAGATGGCCCATACTTTATGTTTGCAAACAAATAACATTTGCATTATTTTAACTATACAAATATTCTTCACTTTTAAGCCAGATTGTCTACTAATATTGCCATTCCTTCCTGGCTGGAATCCCTTTGTCTGTAAATCTCTTTCTTGAAATTCTCGTTTCTTCTGCTCCAATCTAAAGTGATACTCCCAGCCAGGTATGGTGGCTCACACCTATAATCCAAGCGCTTTGGGAAGCCAAGGTGGGAGGATTACTTGAGCCCAAGAGTTCATTACCAGCCTGAGCAACACGGTGAGACCTCATCACTACAAATATATATATACACAAATTTTTTTTTTACTTAATAAGGTACCTTCCATTTAGGAAGAAACATTTTTTAAAAATTAGCTGGGCATGGTGGCACATGCCTGTAGTTCCAGCTACTTGAAAGGCTGAGGCAGGAGGATAGCTTTAGACCAAGAGTTCAAGACTATAGTGAGCTCCAGTACACTCCAGCCAGGGCAACAGAGCAACACCCTCTCTCTCAAAAAAAATTTAAAATAAAAATAAATAAACGAATGCTTCTCCAGGTCTTCTGCATACCTGTTTATGATATTCTTTCCTGACTGACTAACAGAACCGCTCAGGCAGTCAGGCGCGGTGGCTAAGGCCTATCATCCCAGCACTTTGGGAGGCTGAGGTGGGCGGATCAGCTGAGGTCAGGAGTTCAAGACCAGCCTGGCTAACATGGTGAAACCCCCCTCTCTACTAAAATACAAAACTTAGCCAGGCATGACGGCAGGTGCCTGTAATCGCAGCTACTGGGGAGGCTGAGGTGAGAGAATCGCTTGAACCTGGAGGTGGAAGTTGCAGTGAGCCGAGATTGCGCCATTGCACTCCAGCCCAGGTGACAGAGCAAGATTCTATCTCAAAAAAATGAAAACAAAAACAAAAAACAGAACTGCTCCAGCAACCAGAAATGAAGGGAACAAAACACTGGAGAAGAGGGGAATAGTAAGAATGGGTCAGCTAATATTCTTCAGTCACTTTTTCTCCCTCAAGGTAAATACCAAATCTGCATTCAAGAGGCTGAAGTTCCCAGTAAAGGGAACAAGCAGAAAGCCAAGACCGAAAGGCAGGAAAATCAGCTTTTGACAGTTTTAGAGAACCCTGGTACCTTAAATTAGAGGCATACAAGGTTAGAATCCTGAAGAGGAAAAACGGGAAGAGAACATAACACTTATTTTCTCAACACATTTGCTGAATTCTTACGCCACACAAGGAGAGAGGTTAAGATAAGCAAAAAGACTCAGAGAAGCCAACAGAATGTTAGCTAGTCTTGAGGTATAAAGGAAAGAAAAGAATTAAGGATCTACCAAGGGAAGAGCTCCTAGTCATCACTCCAGGCTCTTTGGAATGTCTGGAGGACTACAGCATAAGGCAGTAATAAGCCAGAGACAGTCACACCCTGACTAAAGGTGAACCCCAGATTTAGCCAGCTCAGTCGTTGACTGGATTAAATATTGCCATACCATCTGCCTTACCAGAAACTGGGGGCAGAGGGGAGGGACCTTCACTTAAGGAAGAAAACACCATCCAAAACCTCCACAATTTTTTTAATGTCTATTCAGTCCAAAATTACCAGGCATGCCGAGAGAAGAGATTCACAGATGATCTAAATGTTGAACTTAACAAATAAGAACTTTTAAAATGGCTATGATTAATATGACAAGAAAAGAAGAAAAGAACAAAACAGATGAAAAGATGGAGAATTTCACTACAGCCTTACAATTTTTTTTTTATTATAAAACTGGAGAAAACTCAGAACTGGGTTTTAAAAATTCAGAACTCTATAAATGGTTTACCAGCAAATAAGTCAATTGAAAAAATCCACATTGAGGTTGGGCACGGTGGCTCACGCCTGTAATCCCAGCACTTTGGAAGGACGAGGCAGGTGAATCATTTGAGGTTAGGAGTTGGAGACCTGGCCAACATGGTGAAAACCCATCTCTATCAAAAATGTAAAAATTAGCCAGGCACAGTGGTGCGCGTCTGTAATCCCAGCTACTCGGGAGGCTGAGGCACAAAAATCGCTTGACACCGGGAGGCGGAGGTTGCAATGAGCCGAGATCACCACTGCCCTCCAGCTTGGGTGACAGACTGAGACCCTGTCTCGGAAAAAAAAAAAAGAAAAAATATCCACACTGAAGCATAAAGAGAACAAGGAAAGGAAAGGATGTAAAATACAGAAGAATGTAAGAAAAATGAAACATGGACACCATCAAAAGCCTTCAGCCAGCAGTTCTCAAAACTTTTTGCCTGGCACTATTTTTATGTTCTAAAAAATATTGAGTTTCCTGGCCGAGTGCAGGGGCTCACGCCTGTAATGCCAGCCCTTTGGGAGGCCGAGGTGGATGGATCACCTGAGGTCAGGAGTTCGAGACAAGCCTGGGCAACATGGTGAAACCCCGTCTCTACTAAAAATACAAAAAATTAGCGGGGTGTAGTGGTGGGCGCCTGTAATCCTAGCAACTGGGGAGGTTAAGGCAGGAGAATCGCTTGAAACCGGGAGGCGGAGGTTGCAGCGAACCAAGATCACGCCATTTCACTCCAACAAGAGCAAAACTCCGTCTCAAATATATATATATATCCCTTGGGTTTCCCAAGAACTTTTGTATATGTGTTATGTTTGTTGACATTAGCCACATTAAAAATTGGAACTGAGCCAGGCACAGTGGCTCACGCTTGCAATCCCAACACTTTGGGAGGCCGAGGCTGGCGGATTGCTTGAGACTAGGAGTTTGAGACCAACCTGGGAAACATGGCAAAACCCCATCTCTACAGAAAAATTAGCCAGGCGTGGTGGCATGCACCCGTGGTCCCAGCTACTCAGGAGGCTGAGGTTGCAGTGAGCAGAGATGAGACCACTGCACTCCAGCCTGGGAGATAGAGAGGCCTTGTTTTTTTTTTTTAAAAAAAAAAAAAAAAAAAAAAGCCAAGTGCAGTCGCTCAAGCTCATAATTCCAGAACTTTGGGAGGCCAAGGCAGGCAGATCGCCTGAGGTCAGGAGTTCAAGACCAGCCTGGACAACTATGGCGAAACCCCGTCTCTACTAAAAATATAAGAGTTAGCTGGGCATAGTGTCGCAGGCCTGTAATCCCAGCTACTCAGGAGGCTGAAGCAGGAGAATCACTTGAACGCGGGAGGCAGAGGTTACAGTGAGCTGAGATCATGCCTCTGCACTCCAGACTCTGGCGTGGGGGACAGAGTGAGAAAGGGAAGGCAGGAAGGCAGGAAGGCAGGAAGGCAGGAAGGAAGGAAGGAAGGAAGGAAGGAAGGAAGGAAGGAGAGAAAGAAAGAAAGAGAAACTGAAGAATAAATTAAATAAAAGAACATATAAGTATAAATAATATTCACCACTGAAACAATGATATTTTCATATCATGCAGCCTCTAATAAATTCAATTCTATTCCCCTAGGAGAAAGCAAGCTTTTTTATTTTTTATTTATTTATTTTTTGTTTTGAGACAGAGTTTCGCTCTTCTTGCCCAGGCTGGAGTGCAATGGTGCGATCTCAGCTCACTGCAATCTCCGCCTCCCGGGTTCAAGCGATTCTCCTGCCTCAGCGTCTGGAGTAGCTGGGATTACAGGCATGCGCTACCATGCTCGGCTAATTTTGTATTTTCAGTAGAGACAGGGTTTCTCCATGTTGGTCAGGCTAGTCTCAAACTCCAGACCTCAAGTGATCTGCCTGCCTCAGCCTCCCAAAGTGCTGGGATTACAAGCGTGAGACACTGTGCCCAGCCTAAGCTTTTTTTTTTTTTTTTTTAAGTAAATAACGTCTAACTGATATTGTGAAAATATTTTTAAATCTGTAACTCCCCTGAAAGAAATTTTATCATTGTATAATTGGGCAGATGCAATACTTAAAGACATCATAGCCAAGTATTTCTAAAAACCTATGAAAGATATTAGTCCATAGTTTCAAGCCCTATAAACCCAAAGCATGATGAATGTAAAGAAAACTATACTTGGCCAGTCATGGTAGTTCACACCTGTAATCCCAGCACCTTGGGAGGCTGAGGCAAGAATATTACTTGAAGCCAGGAGTTCAAGACTGGGCCTGGGCGCCAAAGCTAAACCCTGTCTCTACAAAAAAAAATTAGCCAGCCACAGTGGCATGTGCCTATAGTCCCAGCTACTTGGGATTAGGCAAGTTCTGGAGATAGGTGGCAGTATTGGTTACAGAAAAATGTGACTATACCTAATGCCACTGAACTGTACCCTTAAAAATGGTTAAAATGGTAAAGTATATGTTATGTATATTTTACCGCAATTTTAAAATAAGGTGAAATACAGACATTACTCATACAAACAAAATAAATGAGTCCTTCACTAAAAGAAATGCTAAAAGGAGTTCTGCATATAAAAGGAAAAGTGACCTTAAAATGAAGCACAGAGACGGAGGAGGAAATGAAGAATCAAACAAAAGAGTAAACATATATGAATGGTGACTCTACGAAATAATAAGGAAAATGTTCTGTGGGAACAAAATTACATGTAAAATTAAAATTCATGACAACAGTGTAAGACATGGGAAAGGATAAATGAAAAAGTATTACATATTCCTAGCAGTGTCAAGGAAGTGACAAAAATATTAATTTATATTACGCTTTAATGAGTCAAGGATACATGCTGAAATTCTTTGAGTAATGTCTAATGATTAAAAAAGGAAAGGCCGGGCCCAGTGGCTCACACCTGTAATCCCAGCACTTTGGGATGCCAAAGCGGGCAGATCACCTGAGGTCAGGAGTTCGAGACCAGCCTGGCCAATATGACAAAACCCTGTCTCTACTAAAAATGCAAAAATTAGGGGAATGTGGTGACACGTGCCTGTAATCCCAGCTACTCAAGAGGTTGAGACAGGAGAATCGCTTGAACCCTGGAGGTGGAGGTTGCAGTGAGCCAAGATTGTGCCACTGCACTCCAACCTGGGCGACAGAGCAAGACTCCATCTCAGAAATAAAATAAAATAGGAAGAAGAAGAGTCAATAGACAGCCAAAAGTAATAATAATAAAGAATAAGCCCTTAGGGAAAAAGAAAAACCAGCAAGTATCAGACTTCTCCACAGCAACATTGAATACCAGAAGACAAGATGCTCAAGGAAACAAAACATGAGCCAAGAATTTTAATTTCAACCAAGCTAGCCTTTGAATATAAAGTCTATAGAGCTAAAATTCAAATATACAATGACTCAAAAATTGTTGCTCACATAAGTCCTTCTTAAGGCAACTACTAGAGGAAGAACTCAAACCCAACTAGATGACAGGGAAAACTTCAATAAAAAAAGCATGTCAATGAAGACTGAATATATTTAACTGCAACTGTAAGACAAAAACAAAGTCAGATTAAAAGTGATCAAGTATGATACATAAAAATAGTACATAAAAAGTATACACCTAAGAAAAAAAAGAGAGAAGATGGAAAGTAGAATAAGCTAGTCAACTGTCTCATACCAGTAACTGTGAGTCAAAGCTAGGCAAATCAACTACAGGTCTACAAACCCTAATCGAAAATCCTTGTAGCAAAATGTTTCACAATACCAAATTCCGTACATTTAAAAAAAATAGAGCTCATTTGTCACATATTATGTAACATCCCAGTAAGATCTTAAGAAGCATTCCATAATCAAACACATTCATATTTCAGCAGGAAAATATAGGAATATTCAAAAAAGTGATAAATATAAAGATTATTAATATATTAAGTCAGCTCACATCAGGTTTTCTTGCCAAATGAATTAAGGCAGGTTTTGACACCAAATAGTTTTTAGAGCCTTTAGGATTTGGGGATTACAAATGAGAGATTAGGGGCCAAATTAAGTATGCTTGACTACAAAGTAAAGCACTAAGATAATACTATTCCCTGATATTTAATGCTAAGAGGAAGGAATAAGACAAGAGTACACAAGTTAAGTTTCATTGTTGCCCTTGGGTGAGAAACCAGTAAATATTACATTTAGAGAGAGAGAGAGAACTGAGGATGCAATACAAAGGAACCACAAGAACAAAAATACAATTTTTTAAAAATTCAAAGAAAAAAAGTAGGCCATTAGATATGGCTTCATGGTACTGTCTTCCCCCTCGCCCCCAGAAAAATTATTTCACCTGACACTGTTTTTTTTAATGATTATAGTGCTCTAAATTTCCAACTTACTACGCTTGGAAGAAACAACTGCTGATGAGCATAAAGTCACTAGGGGGCAGCAGAGCATAAAGAGTATCCCCTGAAAAGTGGTGACAACTACAAAGTTACTACATAACCAGAAGTGTCTTCAAACTGCCGAAAACATTTCAGTCATCACAAGCACAATAAAACATTCGTCAATTAATTTGTAAACATTGCTTCTAAGATATTCATTATATTACTTTATGATTGTAATTTTTATTTTGAAATAACTTCACATTGCACAGAGAACTCTTGTATAGCCTTTATGCAGGGTTCACTAATTTTTGCCATATTTGTTTTATCATTTTCTTCCTACATATATATGTATATGTATGTTTATTTTTCTAAACCATTTGTAAGTAGGCTTCATATATCATGCCTGTAAAACTATAGTGTGTACCTCCTCTCTTACATAATGATAGTACCATTATCAAATTCAAGAAATTTACATTGATACAATTATAATCTAATCCACAGTCCAAATTCCAATCTTGAAGATCATCCCAATAATACTCTTTAGAGCATTTTCATTTCCTACTGGAAAGTATCCAGTCTAAGATCATGAATTACATTTTGTTGTCATGTCTCTTCAGTTTCTTTTTACCTAAACAAGCAGTTTCACCAAATTTATGGACAAAAAACCACCTTACATTATTAAAAATTACTGAGAGGCTGGATGTGGTGGCTAACATCTGTAATCTCAACATTTTGTGAGGCCAAGGTGGAAGGATTGCTTAAGGCCAGGAGTTCAAGCCCAGTCTGGGCAACATAGTGAGACCATATCTCTAAAAAAGAAAGAAAAGAGGAAAAATAAAAATTACTGAGTACTCTAAAGAGCTTTCGCTTATATGAAATATATATATATATATATCTGAGTATGTGCTATTTTAGATATTAAAACTGAGGAGTGATGTTAGCAAGATGGCAGAATAGGAGTTTCCAACACGCATCCTTTCACAGAAACATCAGTTTGAACAAACATCCAAGTACAAAAATATATTCAAAAGAACTAAGGAATCCAGGTGAGAGATTATAGCATCTGAGTAGAATGCAGAAATAAGAAAATATACATTAAAGAGGGTATGAAAGACAGCTTCACATTATCCATGATTCCCTTCCCCCAAGCTCACAAGCGAGACCCTTGCTGGAGGAAAACGAGAATGATATGAGTACCCTACTTCACTGGGGACCCCAGCCCCAGGCCTGCCCCGGTGAATTTTGGTGCCAGGTCAGCTGCCATGTACCCAAGCTCCAGGCCAAGTCCAACACAAGGACAGACAGCCAGTGACCTAAGGCTCCAGGCCTGCCCCTGCAGGACCAGGCTTAAGGCAAGCTCCAGTGCCAGGCTGGCCCCCAAAACCCCAGGCTTCAGGCCTGCCCAATAGAACCTGGTGCCAGGCAAGTCCCCACAGAAACAGGTTCTAGGCCCAGCCACATGGTACCAGGCACCAGGCTCATCTCCATGGAAAGAGACGCCAAGACTGCCCTATTGCCAGTTAGTCATTGTGGATTCAAGCTTCAGGCCTGCCCCTGCAGACCCCATTGCCAGGCCCAACCCATAGATCCTTTTACCAGGCTGATCCCCATGACCCCAGAATCCAGGCCCACACCCACACCCAGGCAACAGGACTGATCTTGTAAACTCAGGTGCCTAGAATGCCTACCTGCTGACCCAGGGACCAGGCCAGCCTACCCAGGGACTCCAGAAGAAAGTCAACCTGTGCACTCAACCAATCAGCCTGGTCAGAGACTCTGAGTAGGCTGACTGGTGATGGGCTTTCCCTGCCAAAGCCAGCCTGTAAAGACTGGAAGAGGTACCTACATCTTCAAATGCACAACTACCAAACCAAAGCCAGAAAGATCACAAATAAACAGGAAAACCATAATCCCCCCACCCAAGGAACAAAATAAAGCACCAGTAGCCAACCAGAAAGAAATGAAGATCTACAAACTGTCTGACAAAGATTTCAAAATAATCATCCAAAAGAAATGTAGAGAGCTACAAAAGAACCACAGAGAACTATAAAAGAACATGTACATCATGGAACTATAGCTAATAATATTATTATATTGTATAATTTAAATTTGCTAAGACAGTAGATCATAGATTTTCTTTTCTTTCTTTTTTTTTTTTTTTTTTTTTTTTGAGACAGAATCTTACTCTGCTGCCCAGGCTGGAGTGCAGTGGTGCAATCACGACTCACTGCAGCCTCAACCTCCCAGGCTCAGGTGATCCTCCCACATCAGCCTCTCAAGTAGCTGGGACAACAGGCATGAACCACCATGCCCAGCTAATTTTTTTCATATTTGTTGTAAAAATGGGGTTTTACCACGTTGCCCAGGTTGGTCAGAAACTCCTGGGCTCAAGCAATCCACCTGCCTCAGCCTCCCAAGGTGTTGGGATTATAGGTATGAGCTACCATACCTGGCAGATCTTAAGTTTTCTCACCAAAAAAAAAAAAAAAAAAGGCAACTATGTGAGGTGATGAATATGTTAATTAGCACAATTTTAGTATTCATTTCACAACGTGTATATGTATCAAAACATCACATTCTATACCTTAAATATATACTTTTTAAAATTATACTTCAAGAAAGTTGGGGGGAAAAAACTAAAACTGAGAACCTTGAAAATAATTAATTCATTTAAAATTAACAATGAACCCACTACAAGTTAAGCAGTATATTTTATACAAATAAAAAACAGTTAAAAGAGTTTGTTTTACATTTGTGAAAGTATCTTTAATGTCTGTCTTAACAGAAGACATCTGGATTCTGTAGCTGTCTCCGCATTCAACCTACGGCAATGCATAGTTGCATAGTTTTGGTTAAAGTATATGAAGAAAACTCAGCCTCACAATACATGTAACTGGAAAACTAAAAAGTATTTTCAAAGACTTTTCAGATAATTATATATAAATATTCTTTGGTATAATTTTAGAATGTGACAAATGATACCTTCTTAAAGTTACAAGGTGAAATCTGAAACCATATCAGTAAATGTTTTGTACCTTGTTACATTAAAACCCACTAGTCTATGTTATACTTCAAATGAATATTTTAGATGATTTTGTAACATCAGGCATTGGTCATTTAAAAAATACTGATTCACTGGGTTGTATAGTTTTCCAAATGTTGACATATTTCATTAAATAGTATCAAAAAACACATTCATTAATATTATCACCCAGTCTAACAAGAAATGTTTGTAAGTACTGACAATCTTTAGAAGGGCAATAAGCTACCTCAGGGAAAATATGAACAGGTAGCAACAGTAAATTCTGCATACATAGTCCAAATAATAAACTGGTTATTCTGTAGAACACAATAATAAAGATGAACTGAAAATCTAATCATAATAAATAAATTATCACTATACATCAGAATGGATGAAATAAAAACTAGTGACAACGCCAAATGCTGACGAGAATGCAGAGAAACTACATCACTAATACTTTATGATGGAAATAGAAAAGAGTACAGTCACCTGCAAAAATATTTTTGAAGTTACTAAAAAAACTAAACATACACTTACCATACAGTCCAGCCAACTGCACTCCTGAGCATCTACCCTAGAGAAATGTTAACTTATGTTGAAATATATATACATCTAAATCGGTACAGGAATGTTCACAGCAGTTTTATTCATAATAGCCAATGAATGGTTCTTTTTCCTCCTGACAAAAAATATGTAGTATCTTTTACAACATCAATTCTCTGACACCTACTGATGTCTCACAATTCTAATTAATTCTCACACTATCTCCTGGAGTTAGCATCAGACCAGAGGTTAAGGGCTCAGTCCCATAAAACTGACCCACTTCATGCACCAGTCACAAACTAGGTGCCCAGATGTCCCACGTTTTTGCCCAGGCAACTACAAATTCAATTGTTGCCATGATGCCTCCCCTCCCCACCAGGTTCAATAAGTTACCAGAATAATATAGAACTCAGTTAAGCACTTTGCTTACTTACTGATTTATTATTGAAGATATAACTCAGGATCATCCAAATGGAAGAGGTGCATAGGGAGAGTTATGAGAAAGAGTGGGATGCAAGGAGCTTCCATGTCCCCTTCAGACAGGCCACCTTCCCAGCAACTCAATGTGTTCACCAACCTGGAAGCTCTCTGAAACTCCTTATTGTTTAGGAGTTATTAAGGAAGTTTAATTACATGGGTACAATTGATCAAATTACTGGCCATTGGTGATTAGGGCTCTCTCCCCATCTTGGAGGTTGGGAGATGAAGTTGAATGTTCCAACCCTCTAATCAAGGCTTGGTCTTTCTGGCAACTAGCCCCTCTCCTAAAGCTATCTAGCGCCTCATCAAGAATTATCTCATTAGCATAACTCAGGTATGGTTGAAAGGAGCTTCTTATGAATAGCAAAACATAAACCTATCGCCTTCTCACTTACGAAATTCCAGGTAGTTTAGGAATTATGTGCCAGAAGTCAGGGTCAAAGACCAAATGCAATTTATTATTATGCCACAGCCCAAAACAAGAAACAGCCCAGGTGTTCAACAGGTAAATGGTTAATAAACTGTGGTACAACAATATCATGGAGTACTATTCAACAAAAAAAGTAATAAACAATTTATGCTCACAACAAACGAATCTCCAGAGAATTACGCTGAGAAAAAGAAAAAACAATACCAAAAGGTTACAACATATGACCTCATTTATACAGCAATTTTGTAATGACAGAACTTTAACAATGGAGACAGTGGTTGGCAGAATTAGTGATGGGGAAGCAGGGAAGTGGATATGATTATAAAAAGGTACCACAACGAGGTCAGGAGATCGAGACCATCCTGGCTAACCCGGTGAAACCCCATCTCTACTAAAAAATACAAAAAACTAGCCCAGCGAGGTGGCGGGCGCCTATAGTCCCAGCTACTCAGGAGGCTGAGGCAGGAGAATGGCGTGAACCCAGGAGACAGAGCTTGCAGTGAGCTGAGATCTGGCCACTGCACTCCAGCCCAGGTGACAGAGCGAGACTCCATCTAAAAAAAATAAATTAATTAATTAAATAAAATAAAATAAAAAGGTACCACAGCAATCATTATAGTGATGAAACAGTTCAATATATTGACTGTGGTGGTGAATACATATACCAACATGAGATAAAATTGTACAGAACTAAATGCATACACACAAATGCCTATAGTAAAACTGTAGAAATCTGAATAATGTAGGTGAATTATATCAATGTCAATATCTTGGTTTGATATTATAGCATTGTTTTGCAAAATGTTACTGAGGGGAATTAAGTAAGGGTACTTGGAGTCTCTCTATAATTTCTTATAAATTATATCAGTGTAGAGCAGGCAATAAAAACATATAGAGATAAATACACATATACACACACATATATATACTTACATATATAATTTCTTATAACTGTATGTGAAACTGCAATTATCTCAGCAAAAATTTCAATTAAGAAATCAATACTACATATCTAAAGAGAATTCAGAATAATATTTTTATACTTTTAAGGTAATGAAGACCCTTCTAAGCAAGATATCAAATTTAGAAGCCACAAAGAAAAAGACTGGTTGATTTTACTACAATAAAATGTTAACCTTCTGGCCAGGAGGGGTGGCTCACACCTATAATCCCAGCACTTTGGGAGGCCAATGTGGGCAGATTTTTTTAGCTCAGGAATTCGAGAGTAGCCTGGACAACATGGAGAAACCTCATCTCTACAAACAATACAAAAATTAGCCAGGCATGGTGGTGCACACCTGTAGTCCCAGCTACTCAGGAGGCTGAGATGGGAGGATCACTTGAGCCCCTGAGTCGGAGGTTGAGTGAGCCGAGATCATGCCATGCCACTGTACTCCAGCCTGGGTGAGAGAGCCAGGTCTCAAAAAAGAAAAAAAAAGAGTTAAGTTTCTGTATAAGAATTTGCAATATGAATTAGGTGAAAAAATAAACACCAAAATGGGGAGATGCATTTATAAAAGTTAATACAAGATGAATATTTGGGACATAATACATATATAACATACATTATATAATAGTAGTTCCAAAAGGAAAGGAGAGAAAGAGAAAGAAGTTGGAAGAATATTTGTAGAAGTAATGACCAAAAACTTCCTAAATCTGATGAAGAATATGAATACATACTTCCAGGAAGTTCAACAAACTCCAAGTAGAATAAACTCACAAACATCCACAGCAAGGCACATTATAATCAAACTGTCAAAATACAAGACAGGCCGGGTGCAGTGGCTCATGACTGTAATGCCAGCACTTTGGGAGGCTGAGGCGGGAGGATCACCTAAGGTCAGGAGTTCAAGATCAGTCTGGCCAACATGGTGAAACCCCATCTCTACTAAAAATACAAAAATTAGCCAGGTATGGTGGTGCATGCCTATAATCCCAGCTACTTGGGAAGCTAAGGCAGGAGAATCACTTGAACCTGGGAGGCAGAGGTTGCAGTGAGCCAAGATCCTTGTGCCACTGCACTCCAGCCTGGGCAATAGAGTGAGACTCTGTCTTAAAAAAAGAAAAGCAGACTCTTGAAACCAATGAGAGAAGCAACTCATTGTGTATTAAGGATCCTCAATAAGATGAACAGCAAATTTCTCATCAGAAACCATGGAGACCAGAAGACAGTGAGATAACATATTTAAAATGTTATTTTAAATATTTTTTATTTAAATTTGTAAAATGTTGAAAGGAAAAAACCATTAAGCAAAAATTCATTATCTGGCAAAACTATCCTCCAAAATGAAAAAGAAATTAAGATATCCCCAGATAAACAAAAACTGAGACTCTGTCATTAGTAAACCTGCCCTATAGGAAGCACTAAAGCAAGTCTCTCAGGCTGGAAAGAAAAAACACTAAATGGTAACTCAAATCCATACAAAGAAATAAAGAACACTGTTAAAGGATAACTACATAGGTAAATACAAAAGTCAATATTATTGAATTTCTAATTCGTACCTCCTCCTTTTTCCTATATGATTTAAAAGACTGCATAAAAAAATACGTGTCCCTGTTGATGAGCATACATTGTATAAATACGTAATTTATGACAAAAAGGACAAATGGAGTTATATAGTAACAAAGATTTTGTATACTATTGAAACTAAATTAGTATCAAACCAGATATCCATAAATTAAGATGTTAATTGTAACCCCCAGAAAAATCACGAAGAAAATAAGTTAAAATTTATAGTTTATAAATGAATGAATCAAACTGGTACACTAGAAAATGCCTATCTAACACAAAATAAGGCAGCAATGGAAAAAACAAGGAACGAAAAATACAGAAGATACACAAAATAAATAGCAAAATGGCAAAAGTAAGCCGTTCCCTATCAGTAATTACAATGAATGAAAATGGACTAAACTCTCCAATTAAAAGGCAAAGATTGACATGACGAGCTTTTTTGCTGCCGTTTGTTTGTTTTCTTTGACATGATGGACTTTTTAAAAATAGTAACAACATGATCCAACTACACGTCATGTATAAAAGACTCATTTTAGATCCCAAGATAGAAATAGGTTGAAAGTGAAAGGATGGAAAAAGATATTCTAAGCAAACAATAACCAAAATAATATTAACTGGACAAACCAAAGGAGAGCTAAAACTAAACAAAACAAGCTTCAAGCCAAAAATAGCTGCAAGAAAAAAATGGACATTATTACTTCTATTTTAAAGGTTCAGAAAACTAGTACTCAAACCCTGTTCTGCATACTGCTCCTTCTAGAATAATGTACTGTTTACAATAGAAACAGAATCAACTCTTTAGTGCCTGCATAGGTAGGAACAAATGTGCTGTAGACGAGTTACCAAAAAATTACCATTTCATACACTGGTGAGGAGGCCCTGGTTGACCTTTAGCCTGTTTGTGCCAAGCAGTTATCCTTTCAGTTCAGGAAAGGGATGTACTAATCTGACAAACACATTCAAGCCAAGGACTACAAATCATGACTAAGATTTGCTATTAGTCATCTCCCATTCTTTCTAAAAACTTCACTCCTTTGGAGTAAAGGCTATCATATACGAGTAAAGCTTTTCCCAAAATGTCATGCCTCAGAGGAAAGTTAAGATCACCAAGGAGTTCTAAAATGTATTTTCTTTAGGGTTGTTAATTTTCTGAAAAACATAATAGAGCAAACAAACATATTAGTTTAAAAAAAAAAAGCAGGATACAACATAACATGTGCATGTACCTGTCTGTATGTTAATACAATATTAACATATACAGTGAATATGTCCATATAGTATATATAGTATAACATAAATATTATAGTATTTATAAAAACAACAGTGAATGTTTATTTCATGTATACTACTTATAAAGGACTGTTCTAAACACTTTTCACTTATTATCTTGCTAAACCCCAAAACTATACCCATGATACAGGGTGACAGTATTACCTTCATTGCACAAAGAAACAGAATCACAGGCAAGATAAATTATTTGTCCAAGTTACAAAGCTAGTGAGTAGAGCCATGATTACAGAGAAAGTATAAAAACTCAGAATCCCACATTCATCCATTTCTCTATCTGCCACTATATTATATATATTATATAAATGTACATATTATAACTTGCTGCCCCCATACAAAATATACATAACATTATGCAACATCATAAATACATTTACGTTATACATACACAAATTTTTTATATATGCACATGTGTGTGCATGTGTGTTTCAACGACATAGAAAACGTTCAAAATGTAAAAAAATTATCAAGCAAATATGCTAAAATAATAAGTTTATGAATAGTTTTGCTCTGTTTTAGGTTTTCTAAATATTTCCATATTTACATCAATAAGCATTATAGTGGCAACTATTTTGGTCAGACCCCAGGCCCCACATCAATGCTATCTGGCAAAAGACCACACACTCCACACCCCACAGCCATAAAATTAAACAGGGGACTAAGTTTGGGCCAAGCATAACATCCCAGGTCCCAGAACACGTAAGAATTAGACTATTGTCTTAGGGGTGGAAAATCAGATCATTTTCCTAAGATTATAATAACTGAAGCTGACCAAAAAGAAAAAAAAAAAAGTCATTTTCCTCTTTAGTCTAGAGATATTATAATAGATGCCTAAAGTTGCTGGTGTATGCCCCTTGCTTCATGAGAAAATTCAATTTTAGGACAAGATGAAGACAATGGAGAAAAAGGCAAGCCTGAAAAAGAGAAGAGACCTTCTGGTCAATACAAAAATCCTTTCTTACAGTCTGACCTAACACCAACTTGACCCTATGTTTTCAGATGCTTGGTGTAACTTAAACTTTTTTGTTTAAGTTAATTCACACTGAGTTTCTGTCACTTGCAACCAAAGAGTCCCAACCACTACAGGTATTAGTTTCATAATCTGGAAAAAAGGCAAAGAAATATTTGTATGCTGCTTATATCTTTTTTAAAATGATCTCCATAACATTTTCTATTATTAACATATAAACTCCAAAATAAAAGAAATAATAATAGCTTACTAAACAATAAAAACATACCTACAATACAATGAATTTTCTAAATTTCCAAATGCCCTTATGATGATAAAATCAAAACAAGAAATCATTCCTTCCAGCAGAGCAAAACAGGACTAAAAGAACAAGCTCTAACACTATAAAATAACCTGATTATACAGAGATTTTTTCAGCATTTTTTGTTACTATTGTTCTATTTTTTCCTTCTATTTATCTTCAGAACAGTACAGGTAGAACAAAACTGCATTAAAAAACCTGAAGTATTCTGTGCCCTAAAATATTTTATCTAAATCTTGAAGAGTTGTTATATACTCTTAGTTGCATTCATGTAACTTGGCAAGCTGACAAAGGTTTCCTTCAATACACACTACACACAGCAGATTAACCAACAGGACATGGAGTAGAACCTAATTCTAAAGTGACTGTTTTTCATTTTATAATACTACCTTAGGCTATCTGACACCAAATTTCACTGAGTAGATGACAGTATATGATGTGCTTGCTTTATCTAAAAAAGAGGAAGTCAAAGTAAACAAAGAATTCAATAGCAGCTATAACAATTCCCTTTACAATGATATTTCCTCCCCTGTGTAACAGCTCAAATTACAGAAAATCTGAGGTTGCTATTAAGCATTAAAAAGGATAAGGAAGTCCTTGTTAGGTTGTTTTTGTAACTTGTTACACTAAGAAAAAAAAAAAACTCCTTTTAAATTGGGTTTTCAGGGGGTTTTATTTTTATTTTGTGTTTATAAGTGATGAAATTCCTAACTAAATTACTACTCCCAATGTTCCTATTAATATAACCATTGGTAGATTAATCTTTTTGTCATAAAGTCCTGGCCATGCTATTCTTCTGTCCCTTGAAAAAGATACCAAGTCCTGAATCCATATTGAAGATTCTAAATAAAATCTAAATTTCTGAGCTTAACAGTCTAGTACTTTCCCAATCTTACCCTAACCTTTCTATCCATTTTTTCTTCATACTGTTCCTCTCCACAAGGTTTTCTCCTCTCTGAGCAAACTGATTTTTTTAATCCTATAAACAGTCTAATTGCCAGGATAGACTAGATTATGCTACTATAACAACCAACCTCAAAATTTCAGTGGCTTAAAACAACAAAGATTTCTTTCTTGCTGATGATGTGAGTCCATCGTGGGTCAGTATGAGGCTCTCCTCTACAATGTCCTCACTCTGAGAAGCAGCCAATTATCTACAGTCAGTAAACTTTTTCTGTAAATAGCCAGAAAGTAACTATTTTCAGCTTTATGGGACATATGGCATCTATCACAACAATTCAATTTTGCTGTTGTAGTGCAAAAGCTGCCAAAGACAATACATAAACAAATGAGTATGGCTATGTTTCAATAAAATTGCATTGACAAAAATTGGCAACAGATCGCATGTGGCCTGCATGCCAGTTTGCCAGAGCACTGCAGGTCACTGTGACAGAGGAAAAGCACAGTAAGAAAATTAAAGACTCTTAAAACTTCCACTTGGAAGTGACTCATATGACTTCAACTCATATATGATTGGTCAAAATAAATCATACGGCCACAAGTAACTTCCAAGGAGAAAGGACATGTAATTATATGTACCTGGAAGGGAAAAAGAAATATTGAGTATATAGGCTGGGCGCAGTGGTTTGCACCTGTAATCCCAGAACTTTGGGAGGCCGAGGCGGGAGGATCATTTGAGGTCAGGAGTTCGAGACAAGCCTGGCCAACATGGTGATACCCCGTCTCTACTAAAAATACAAAAAATTAGCTGTGCATGGTGGTGCGCACCTGCTACTCGGGACGCTGAGGCAGGAGAATCACTTGAACCCGGGAAGCAGAGGTTGCAGTAAGCCAAGATCAAACCACTGCACTCCAACCTGGGCAACAGAGCGAGATTTAGTCTCAAAAAAAAAAATTGAGTATATAATCCTAACAACATCACAAAGTATATTTTCTTGACCTTTTCTTGTTTCTTCCCTACTATTATAGAATGCCTAAATCTCCTTTATCTACAAATCCAAATCCTAGCCATTCCTCAAGACTGAGTTCAAATATCACCATCTCCAAGGATTCTGCATCTCATAATTTCTTTTTGGCTTAGAGTTACCTTTTCTTTTTTATTTTTTAAAATTATTTTATTGATACAAATATTTCTACATATTTGTGGGAAATGTGTGATATTTTGTTACATGTATAGACTGTGTAATGAGTAAGTCAGGATACTTAAGGTGTCGATCACCTGAAGTATTAATCACTCCCGTATGTTGGGAAAATTTCAAGTCCTCTGTTTAGCTATTTTTAAACAGACAATATATCATTGTTAACTATAATCACACTACTCTGCTATAGAACATTAAAACTTACTCCATCTAACTACATATCGGTACCCATTAACCAGTTTATTTTTATTCCCTCCCACACCCCCACCCTCCCACTCCTCTGGTATCTATCATTCTATTCTCTACCTCCAGATTAATGTTTTTAGTTCCCACATATGAGTGACAACATGTGATATTTGTCTTTCTGGGCCTGGGCTTAATTCACTCAACAAAATGACATCCAATTCCATCCACATTGCTGCAAATGACATGATTTCATTTTCTTCTGCAATTGAACAGTATTCCATTGTGTATACTTCGTTTTCTTCATCCATTCATCCATTGATAGGCACTTAGGTTGATTCTGTAGCTTTGCTATGTTTGCATGGAAGTGCAAGTATCGCTCTGATATACTGGCTTCTTTTCCTTCCAATAAATACACTGTAGTGGGACTGCTGGATCACATGAGAGTTCTATTTTTGAGAAACCTCCATACTGTTTTCCATAGTGGCTATACTAATTTACATTCACAAGAAAGTGTATAAAAGTTCCCTTTACTCCATACCCTTTCTAATATATGTTTGTTGTTGTTGTTGTTGTTGTCTTTTTAATAATAGCCATTCTAACTAGGGTAAAATATATCCATGGTTTTCATTGCATTTCCCTGATGATTAGTGGTGTTGAGCATTTTTAACACACCTGTTGGTCATTTCTTTTTCTTTTTCTTTTCTTTTTTTTTTTTTTTTT
>NW_012102210.1:2169648-2186676 GCF_000951045.1 Mandrillus leucophaeus
GTGATTCTCCTGCCTCAGCCTCCTGAGTAGCTGGGACAATGGGACACCACTGGGACACCACCATGCCCAGTTAATTTTTGTATTTTTAGTAGAGACGGGGTTTCACCATGTTGGTCAGGCTGGTCTCGAATTCCTGACCTCGCGATCTGCCCACCTCGGCCTCCCAAAGTGCTGAGATTATAGGAGTAAGCCACTGCACCCAGCCCCTGTTGGTCATTTCTATGTCTCCTTTCGAGAAATGTCTATACATGTCCTTTGCCCACTTTTAATGAGAATAATTGTGGAGATTTTTTTCCTGTTGTTTGGATTCCCTATATAGTCTGGATATTATCCTTTATTGGATGAAGAGTTGCAAATATTTTCTCCCACTCAACAGGTTGTCTCTTCACAGTTGACCATTTCCTTTGCTGTGCAGAAGCTTGTTAGTTTAGTATATTCCCATTTGTCTATTTTTTGTTTTGTTACCTGTACTTTGAGATCTTAGCCATAAAATCTTTGCTTAGACCAATGTCCTGGGGTGTTGCCTCTATGTTTTCTTCCAGTTGCTTTATAGTTTCAGGTCTTATGTTTAATGTTTATGTTAAATCCTTCTTGAGTTGATTTTTGTAAAGAGTGGGGGAGTCCAGTTTCATTCTTCTGCATCTGGATATCCAGTGTTCCCAGCACTATTGATTGAAGAGGATATCCTTTTCCCGATGTCTGCTTTGGGTGCCTTTGTCAAAAATCAGTTAGCTGTAAGTATGTGAATTTATTTCTGGGTTCTGAATTCTTCTCCATTGGTCTATGTGTCTATTTTTATATGAATACCACGCTGTTTTGGTTATTATTGCCTAGTAATATATTTTAAAATCAGGCAGTGTGATACCTCTAGCTTTGTTCTTTTTGTTCAGAATTGATTTGGCTATTTGGGTTCTTTTTTGGTTCCACATGAATTTCAGAACTGTTTTTTCTATTTATATGAAAAATGACATTGATACTTTGATAAGGATTGCATTGAATCTGTAGATTGTTTTGGGTACTGTATTAGTCCATTTTCACACAGCTGATAAAGACATACCCAAGACTTGGAAGAAAAAGGTTTAATTGGACTTACAGTTCCACATGGCTGGGGAGGCCTCAGAATCATGGTGGGAGGTGAAGGGCACTTCTTATATGGTGGCGGCAACAGAAAATGAGGAAGAAGCAAAAGCAGAAAACCCTGATAAACCCATCAGATCTCGTGAGACTTATTCACTATCATGAGAATAGCACAGGAAAGACCATACACCATGATTCAATTGCCTCCCCCTGGGTGCCTCCCGGGTCCCTCCCACAACACATGGGAATTCCGGGAGATACAACTGAAGTTGAGATTTGGGTGGGGACACAGGCAAACCATGTCATTCCACCCCTGCTCCCTTTAAATCTCATGTCCTCACATTTCAAAACCAATTATGCCTTCCCAACAGTCCCCCAAAGTCTTTACTCATTTCAGCATTAACCCAAAAGTCTATAGTCCAAAGTCTCATCTGAGACAAGGCAAGTCCCCCCCACCTATTATGAGCCTGTAAAATCAAAAGCAAGTTAGTTACTTCCTAGATACAATGGGGATACAGATATTGGGTAAATGTAGCCATTCCAAATGGGAGAAATTGGCCAAAGCAAAGGGGTTACAGGGCCCATGCAAGTCCAAAATCCAGGGGGCAGTCAAATTTTAAAGCTCCAAAATTATCTCCTTTGACTCCAGGTCTCACATCCAAGTCACACTGATGTGAAAGGTAGGTTCCCATAGTCTTGGACAGCTCCGCCCGTGTGGCTTTGCAGGGTACAGCCTCCCTCTCAGCTGCTTTCATGGGCTAGCATTGAGTGTCTGCAGCTTTTTCAGGCACACAGTGCAAGCTGTCAGTGGATCTATCATTCTGGGGTCTGGAGGACAGTGGCCTTCTTCTTGCAGCTCCACTAAGCAGTGCTCCAGTAGGGACTCTGTGTGGGGGCTCCAACCCCATATTTCCCTTCTGCACTGCCCTAGCAGAGGTTCTTGATGAGGGACCCACCCCTCCAGCAAACTTTTGCCTGGACATCCAGGCGCTTCCATACATCTTCTGAAATCTAGGCGGAGGTTCCTAAACCTCAATTCTTAACGTCTGTGAACCCACATGCTCAACACCACATAGAAGCTGCCAAGGCTTGGGGCTTGCATCCTCTGAAGCCACAGCCCAAGCTGCACATTGGCCCCTTTCAGCCACAGCTGGAGCAGCTGGGAACCAGGGCACCAAATCCCTAGGCTGCACACTGCACAGTGACTCTGGGTTCAGCCCACAAAACCACATTTTTCTCCTGGGCCTCCGGGCCTGTGATGGGAGGGGCTGCCTGGAGACATTTTCCCCAAAGTCTTGGGGATTAACATTAGGCCCCTTGATACTTATCCAAATTTCTGCAGCTGGCTTAAATTTCTCCCCAGAAAATGGGTTTTTCTTTTCTATTACATAGCCAGGCTGCAAATTTTCTAAATTTTTATGCTCTGCTTCCCTTATAAAACTGAATGCAGGGCTGGGCATGGTGGCTCACACCTGTAATCCTAGCTCTTTGGGAGGCCAAGACAGGAGAATGGCTTAAGTCCAGGAGTTTGAGATCAACCTGGGCAAGACAGCAAGACCTTGTCTTCACTAAAAATAAAATAAAATAAAAAATTGAAGTAAGACATTCTACAAAACAAGGGAGCAAGATATGCTTTTCTAAACAATGAAAGTTAATATACAGAAAATATTGAAAGAATCATAACAATAAATAAATATTTATTTAGGGTTACATTATGTCCTCTATACCAACATGGATGCCAGAAGAAATACAAAGAAATTATATGACAGTCTGTGAACCTAGAAGTTGGAGAAACAAGACATGCACACATGAAATGATAGCAAGTACAAAAACTGTATCATAATTCAAACACTTATTGAGGATTTACATTCCAGATACTGTATCCACACTGAGGATAAAACAATAATGAACAAAATACTATCCCCCCTTTTAAAAACTTCAAAAACTATCAGAGGTGACTAATATAAACAACTACATAATGCAATGTCACTGGTACTATGTTGATGATTTTTATTAAATGCTATGAGAACTAGGATCAAGAAAATAATTGTTTCTGCTTCTACAGAAATATCAAAACTGTCTTCATTGAAGAAGTTATTTGAACTGTTAGGGTATGCTAAAACCTGACTATAAAGAGCCTACATGGTAGGCAAAAAAGAACCAGCAAAGATCTGATCTGGATTTTTTTGTAAGTTTATGGCAATAGTATGGAAAATGGGCTGACAAGTAGTCTATATACTCCACTAGGGCAATCACCATATCTGTCTTATTTACTGATGCACTCAGTGCTGAGCACAGCATTTCACACATAGTAGACCATCTTAAGTAATGCAGTTGTTGAAAAAATTATAACAAATGAAACAGAGACACTAGTAAGGAGTGTGTTGTCCAATTGAAAAACAGTGAGAACTTAATTAGGGCAATCACAATGGGGAATTGTTGATGACATCGACACTGAATTGCCTTAATTTAAATGCCAAATTGTATGGCTTATGAACTATAGGAACTAAGAAAAAACAAATACAGATACAAGAGAAGCAATCTGATCACAAAGAAATCTCACAATGAACTATAAGCCAAAACAACCACCTAACAACTTTAAATATATTACATATTATTGGAAAGTGATTCCCTCAACTGGCACCAAGTATGAATTCATCCCAGAAAACCTTTAAAAAGTCATCTAAATCCCCAGGGTTTTATTTTATTTATTTATTTATTTATTTATTTTGAGACAGAGTCTCACTCTGTCACCCAGGCTGGAGTGCGGTGGTGCAATCTCGGCTCACTGCAACCTCCACCTCCCGGGTTCAAGCAATTCCTCCACCTCAGCTTTCCAAGTAGCTGAGATTACAGGCGTGCACCACTTTTGTATTTTTTTAGTAGAGACAGGGTTTCACCATGTTGGCCAGGCTGGTCTCGAACTCCTGACCTCAAATGATCTGCCCTCCTCAGCCTCCCAAAGTGCTGAGATTACAGGTGTGAGCCACAGTGCCCAGCCTCAGGGTTTTCTTTATCTTTTCTTTTTTTTTCTTCTGATTTTCCATAAAAGATAGCTTTAAGGAAAGTTTAAGATTATAACTTACTTTTAAATATGACATAAATTTCAAGAAGGTTTTAATTAAGACACAGAAAGAGATTACTGGTCTAATTTCTTTTTTTGTTTGTTTGTTTGTTTGTTTGTTTGTTTGAGACAGGGTCTCACTCTGCTGCCCAGGCTGGAGTGCAGTGGTACAATCAGGACTCACCGCAGGTGATCCTCTTACCTCAGCCTCCCAAATAGCTAGGACTACAGGCACATGCCACCATGCCCAGCTAATGTTTTGTGTATATGTTGCCCAGGCCAGAACTGGTCTAACTTCTAAGACATGACACTACAAATTAAATAGACTAAAAGGAAGACCCATTTAGCTATCAGAACTCGGTAAGAGAGACATGAATAAAATACTTTTTTTAATACTTGGTATCCACACTTTTACTATTCAAGCATGACCTTAAAGAAATAATTTACAAAAGGGATGAGATAATGCCTACCTCATAGTGTTCTTACCTGACATAGTTCAGTGATTTTCAGATAGCATAATAGTTAAGAACAAAGACTCTCTAGGTTCAAATACCAGTTCCTTCATCTACCTGTTATTTCTGTATTATTCAACTTCTCTGATCTTGTTTCCTCATCTGCCTCATAGGGTTGTTGTATTAAATGACTTAATATGTAAAATTGCTTAAAATAGGGCATAGCACAAAGTAAGTACTAAATAAGCATTAACTGTTGTTATTATTTAAAATACTCAGTACAAATATAAGTGTGAAGTTGAATGTGAAGGCTAGTCATTTAGCCTCTGCATGAGCCTAGCAAATGACACAGCATCAGAATTTCAATTAGCAACATTCTGGAATGTGGGGTTCTTTTTTTGCCGTTGTTTTTTACCTGCAAACCATGAGGTATCAGAATTTGGGGTTCTTAACAACATATATCCTTCAGGAATATCAAGAATCTGCCGGCTGGGTCTGGTGCAGTCGCGTGCACCTGTAATCCCAGCACTTTGGGAGGCCAAGCCAGAAGGATCACTGGAGTCCAAGTGTTTGAGACCAGCCTGAGCAACACAGTGAGACTCCATCTCTACAAAAAATTTAAAATATTAGCCAAGTGTGGTGGTATGCACCTGTAGTCCCAGCTACTCCAGAGGCTAAGGTGGAAGGATTGTGTGAGCCCAGGAGGTCGAAGCTGCAAGTGTGCGGTAATCACACCACTGCACTCCAGCCTGGGCAACAGAGTCTGAAAAAAAGGGGGCAACCCTGTCTCAAAAAATTAGAAATGATAAAAACAGAAAGAATCTCCCATATTCCTGGTGCTACCACTGGCAGAACCTGAGCAAATTATGATCTCATTCTTTGCTCTAGTTTTCTCCTAAGATCCTCATGTCAGCTTTTTCTCTAGGATCCTGGACTGAGTCACAACTTCCCCACTGAATTCCTGATTTAGGTTCTTTCAGGGGCTGTGTCTAGCTCACTCTGGGTGTGGTGCCATGTTTGGCACCATCTCTTCTGAAAACACTGATGTGGTGAAATTCAGCTGTATTTGAGCTGGTTTCCCTTGTAATTTTCCACTTTTTTTTTTTATCAGAATGAGCAAAAGCACAAAACATAATTACAAGTTCTGTACTTAGCACTATCAAGCCTCCCAAAATCCCAAAGAAACTAAGACTTTTGTCAACTATCTTCTAAGAAACAGTATTGACAAGTCCTACCCAGACTGCCAATCATTATGATCCAATGAGCTAACATACATGGTACATCTAGCTCCAAGCAATAAATGCTGATTTCTTTTGACTCTTCCTCTACCTACTTTATCCCCACCCTGAGGGAATGGATGATGAAAAACTTTAGGAAAGAGACTAAGCTGGGTATGTGTAGTGGTTTGTTGGGGCACAGCTTGGAGACACTGGCATTCTTGACAACAACTCTGAGTCAAATGTGAATTAATATCAGTCTCCCACTTCATTTTACCCGTGTCTCCCAACTTCCTAAATGGTGGGTGTGATTACATGAATATGTTTGTATCATGATTAATGTTCAGATCAGAAACAAAACTGGTTCTTTTTATGACTCAGAAGGCAAAATATTCTACCTTTCAGGCAGAATGTGAAAATTAGGATAACTACTAACTGATGACACCAAACTTAATGTTCTTGCAACTATACAATAAAAAACCAATCTGACATATAGAGGAAAAATGTATATAGATAAGTAAATATAGGAAAATGTCAATAATTAATTATTGAATCTAGGGGATTGTTCTTTTGATTTTTTTGCAAGTAAGAGATTTTTCTTAATAAAAAGTTTGGGCAGCAAAGGGCAGGGGGGAACTTGACACACTCATAGACTAACACTCCCAGAGTTCAGAAAAATAAATAATTTACTGTCTATACCATCTAAGTCATAGAAAACAAAACTGCTCTGATTTTTTTGCCTGTATGCATAAATTTTACCAAGTCCTATACCAATTTACCTGGATGCTCACAGGTTGCCCCCATAAGGCTACCACACTCAGAGAAATGGCACAGGGCTGACTAGGAAAAAGAATTCCCATCTGCCAGCCATAAATCCCCATGCTAACAGTAAGTCGAAATGGATTCCTCTGATAGGGGTATTCCCAGCCTCTAACACAAAACACACTTCCACCCAAGGTAACAGTAGAAACCTTTGGTGAGATAATTCTTTAAATTTTTAAATATAAGAGGGAAAATACTGAATACAATCACATAAACCTATGAAAATTAAAATAGTAATGCAGAAGCACTAAGTTGTGAGTTTCTACAACCCAAGTGGTAAAAGTGAGGGTTTTTCATCTAAATCGAAACGAGAAAGGAATTCTGCATTTAGTATTCCATCAACACTTCAACTGTAGGGAGAATAAATCTATATTATGCTCTTTCATAGGGAACAAAATTAAAATAAGGTAAAGATGGTGACATTTACAACCAGTTTCTAGAATCTGAAGCAGTTCCACAAAAGCTATGCTTTCAACTTACTCTGAGCAACCAAAATTTTAAAGTTAAATATAAACAAATTATCCATTTCTCCTTTCTTAAGTAATATAGGAGGTAAGACAAAAGTAGTACATTTTAATCCAAAACTGCTAGGTAGAAAACAAAATAAGAGTCTAGAAAATTAGACTAGGGCATTAGTATTAGAATTAACAAGTAGAGGGAATATAAATCTTGATATCACTACAATTTTCTAGGTGGTTTTTAACAAGCCACTTAACTATATCTTTATGCTAAAATAGAAAACAATATTAACCATACCTTCTGAACTGAAAATAGGCCTATTGAAAATAAATTTGAAACCGCATGTTCTCATTCGCATGTGGGAGCTAAAAAAGTTGAACTCATAGAAGTAGAGAGTACAACTATGGTTATTAGAGGCTGGGAACAGAACGGGGAAGGGGTGGATGGGGAGCCATGGTATATGGATACAAAATTACAGCTAGATAGGAAGAATAAGTTCCAGTATTCTATGGCATTACAGAGTAAATATAGTTAACAATAATTTAGTGTATATTTTCAATAAATCATTGAAATTTCAGTAACTGTCATCTGCTGCTAGTTATCCTATTTTGAATGTTCACAACACAAAGAAATGATAAACGTTTGAGATGATGGGTATGCTAATTATCCTGATTTGATCATTACACAGTATATACATGCATCAAAATATCACTCCGTATCCTATAAATATGTACGCCTGGCCAGGTGTCGTGGCTCTGGCTGGGGCCTGCAATCCCAGCACTTTGCGAGGCTGAGGCAGGAGGACTGCTTGAGCTGTGGAGTTCAAGACCAGCCTGGGCAACATAGTGAGGCCTTGTTGTTACAAAAAAATAAGCAAAACTAGCCAGGCATAGTGGCATACTCCTGTAGTCCTCACTATTTGAGAGGCTGAACTGGGAGGATGGCTTAAGTGAAGGAGGTTGAGGCTGTGGCAAACCAAGACAGTGCCACTGCACTCCAGCCTGAGCAACAGAGTGAGACCCTGTCTCAAAAACCTAAATATATAAATAAGTACAATTATTACATGCCAACTAAAAATTATATAAATAAATTTAAAATCAAGGGCTACATAAATGCTTATTAACAAATAATAATGATGTGAGAACAAATGATGTGAGAGCTGGGAGGGAGTCAATACCCAAAGGATATGTATCTACAACACCTAGCGGATAAGCAATCTTTAATGAAGTCATCTTTTTAAACCTTCAAGTAAATAGTAAATCTGATTGCAAACTATCACATCTGGCCTCACCACAAAAAACATCAAAGGCAGTGAACATGTAATGAATCAATGTGAAATATAATTCAGCAGCCAGCCCTATAAGTTTTTGCCTGTAATCTTGAATTCACTGAAATACAGATTCCAAATAATTTCTCAAAATCCAAGCTTCAGCATTTCAGTCTGGGGTCTGTTAAAGAATTTATCCTAGATGCCCGGAATAAGCTGGATTAGTTTAACTAGGTTCTGTTGCCTAGCTATGGAATGATGGAGCACCTCCCTGGAAGTGGATAGAATCCAATGTTCTTCAGTAGAACTTTCTCAAGATATATCTCAGATAATTACTTCTGAGAGCATTCTGAATGCAGACTAAGAACTATTTTCTAACAACTTCCAAGTCAAATTTAATCATTAATAACAGCACAGTGAAAAAAATCTTTGTTCAAATCCCAGCTTGGCCACTTGTCAGATATAGAACCGTGAACCCTTTGTCTAGGTGTAGAACTAATCTGCTGTGAAATGGTGATAATGACATCTAAGCCAAAAAGATATAAGTTAACTCTGCTTTTCGTAACTGAATCTAGTCTTGGGGTTATTTTGAAGATTAAATAAAATAATATGCCCAATTAGCATGGCATATGACACAAAGTATCAGCAGCATCCAAATGTTTCCTTGTCCTTACCATTTCTAGCTTTTCTTCTTATTTCGCTTTCATCCACTTTTAAATTTTATCCTTCCTAGCAAAAGCCTATAGCATCTGCTTTGAGGCATGATGAGACATACAATATAATAAGGAAAATAGTACACTTATTGTTTACTATGAGCTAGTCACTGAGCTAAGTATTTTATATAGTTTATCTCAATTTATATAGGACATCTGAACTGTTTCCATGTTTTAGCTACTGTGTACATTTGTGCTGTGAACATTTCCTTTACATGTAACCTGAATTTTGGGAAATGCACAAAAATTTCTTAGGGCAGTGGTCTTCAAACAAACACAGATCTACACAAAGGATAAACAAAGGGTACATAAAGAATATACAAAGACTTTCCAAATGTCAAGTGTGATTACAACTTTCACTAGGTGATTATATTATTCCAGTTTACAGTCCAAAAGCTGAGGCTAATGAATGAGATAATTTGCCCAAAGTTGCTTGGTTACCAAAATCATTTTTACTTTTACTTTACCAGGTATCTCTCTCCAATCACTAGCTTGTTCCTTCCCCCACAGGAAACCATTACCTTAACATTTCTGGTAACCACTTTCTTGTTCTCCTTTATATTTTACTACAGGCATACATCTACAAATAATATTGATTGGTTTTGCCTATTCTTAACTATTTTACAAAGGGAATCAGAGGATTGCATTCCTTTCTGTTCTGTTTATTTCAATATTATGTAAATAAGGAGCTCAATCCATGTTGTTCTGCCTTACCTATGGTTCATCCATTTTCATTGTTGTATAACATTCTACTGCATGAACATACTATAATTTATTTATCAATCATATTATTTTTGGACATCTGAACTGTTTCCATGTTTTAGCTACTGTGTACATTTGTGCTGTGAACATTTCCTTTACATGTAACCTGAATTTTGGGAAATGCACAAAAATTTCTTAGGGCAGTGGTCTTCAAACAAACACAGATCTACACAAAGGATAAACAAAGGGTACATAAAGAATATACAAAGACTTTCCAAATGTCAAGTGTGAATATTGTGTTTCAAGAATCTAATTCCAGACCCACAACTTTCATACACACTCTTTCCTAAATAAGAACAGGCTGCATTTAATGCAGAGTAGCTTTATAAAATAAAGGCTTATCCCTTACCCCAATCCCAAATCGTACTATCATGCATTGGTTCCAAATATAAAACTCATAGAAAGATAAAATGCTTAGTCTTGAGAGGAAAGAAGAACTACCAACTAAGAGTAATGTAATAAATTATATAATGGAGATATGAACAGGTATGGTCTTTAGAAGTAAATAAAATAAACTACTGAACTAGTTGGAGGAGTCAGGGAAAAAAGAGATGACATTTGAACTAGGCCTTGAAAAGTAAGCATAGCTGTAGAAAATGGTGAAAAGAACACTTCTTGCAAACAGGTTAGCGAGGTACACATGTTTAAGAGGAAGTCACTGGGTAGAGTTTCAGGAAAAACAATTAAAGGGGGATAACTCAACTGATGCGCTCCTTTTGCCTCTGAGGAGGTACAGACTTGAAATAGAAGAGGGTATATAAGAAAAGAGGATGCCAAAATAATTTGTATCCAGAGTAGGAAGTATGACATGGGCAAAAAGCTGGTAAATAGTATGTAGAGACATATTAGTAAAAGGGAAGAGAAGAGTATGTCGAGAAAATAACTGAGCATCCACCAAAGCCATGGTATGCCAGCAGGAGCTGCTCTAAATCTCGATCCAGGAAAGAGGTGCCCACTGGGGCTCATGAGAGATAAATACTAATTTATAAACAACTAATTACCCTCTTGCTAATCACTGCCATGTTGTTCAGTACACTCACATTAACTGTCATATACAAACATCCTGTCACATGCTAAATAGTTGCCCTTGCAGAAGCAGCTCAGTTTTGATCAAACACAGATAATCTGCCAATTGGTTTGATGTGGAGCTCTTTTTCGAAACCACTGTTTCTCTAACTATGGCATCTTAAGTATGTGTCACATGAGTCTCCAACTGGCAGTCACATGGATCTCTTAACACAGTATCAGCTGCTCTGAAATGGTAACTGCCTAACTTTAGGGTGACCAGAGCTCACCAAAGTAAATGTCACATAACCTTTATTTTCAGTCAAACAATCCCAAATGTAATCCTGAGATTTGGTGAATATTACCCAGATATTTTGGCAAGATATAGAGAAACAAATAGAAAAAAATATATCTTCATATAAAATTTACTAATAATCAAAAACACTTTAATCAGTTCCTACCACTTTATAAATACCTATGTCCTCTGTTCAATTCTTGGAGAAGGTGCTGATAGATTATGATCAAACCAGAAGCAGATTAATTCAGTGACTGTTACTTGATAAATGACCAAATAAACACTGAGCACCTACTATGACTCACTTACTGTATATAACAGGTGATAGAAACAAGGAATTTATAAACCTGCTCCAGAAACAAATGTGAACAAGTACACATAATGAGCAAATTGCTAAAACATAAATATATAAAATAGGAAATAGAAGTAGGAAAGGAAAGAGATGAAATGCAAAGCAAGTACAAAGGTAAAGCAAAGGCAAAAGCATGGAAGTACAAAACCACATGCAGTCGTCTAGAAATAACAATTAGTCCAGTGTGGCTACATCAGTGGTTCTCAAGCCTAACTGGAAAAGCAGGGATCTGGGCACATAATTTTTTGTCATTTCAGATATTTCCGAGGTACAGACAGGTATGAGAATCACTGGGCTAGAAAGAGAGATTACTAGGGTTGGAAGATGGAATTAGAGAAGAAGAGAGCCAGAGGTTAGGCCAGTGCTAGACTGAAAAGGCCTTAAAAGCCAGGATGGACCTCTAATCGGCCCCTTTGAAAATTAGTTCCATATAAACATAATTTTGATGAAAGGAACCAGACATTTCATCACATTTGGATTCCAGTTTCCCCCAAAATATTAAAAATACCTTTGTAAGCAATAAATCAAACAAGTTTTTAAACAAGTGAATGACAAAAAACTGTCCCTTTTCTGTGGTAGAAAGAATAATGGTCCCCCAAAGATGCCCACGTCCTAATCACTGGAACCTGTGAATATTAGGTTACATGGCAAAGGAAAGTCAAGGTTACAGGTGAAATTAATGTTGCTTATCAGCTGTGAGATATGGTAATTATCCTGGATTAATCAGGTGGACCCATCATAATCACAAGTGTTTTTTGTTTGTTTGTTTTTGAGACCAAGTCTCGCTCTGTCACCCAGGCTGAATTGCAGTGGCACAATCTCAGCTAACTGCAACCTCTGTTGCAGGTCACCAAGTCCAGCCTTCAAGTATTTTTAAAAGTGGGAGAGGAAGACAAAGGAGACTCAGAGAAGTTGGGTGCAGTGGCTTATGCCTGTAATCCCACTTTGGGAGGCCGAGGCAGGCGGATCACCTGGGGCCAAGAGTTTAAGACCAGCCTGGCCAACAATGGTGAAACCTCATCTCTACTAAAAATACAAAATTAGCCCAGTGTGGTGGCGAGTGCCTGTAATCCCAGCTACTCGGGAGACTGAGGCAGGAGAATCATTTGAACCCAGGAGGTGGAGGTTGCAGTGAGTTGAGATCATGCCACAGCACTCCAGCCTGGGTGACAGAGTGAGACTCCATCTTTAAAAAAAAAAAAAAAAAAAAAAAAAGCTTCATAATGTTTTAAGAAAGTTTATAAATTTGTGTTGGACCACATTCAAAGCTATTCTGGGCCGCATGCAACCCATGGGCTACAGGTTGGACAAGCTTGGTTTACATAACCCTTTTCCCCCATTAGACTATGTGCTCTTCAAGAACAGGAACCCTATTTTATTCATCTTTCTATTCTGAACACTTATTAGGCACTAAATAATTCATGTTTTAACAAACGAATCTCTTCACCTCCACTTTCACGTCTCTATCTTCCCCTTCCGCCCCACAGCACTTGTTTAGAATCATAATTTTAAAAAAAAACTTCCTATCCCATAAATCTTGGCATATGCCAGTACACATAGGCTCTCTACCTTGCGTGACCCTATGCTACTCAACATAGTGAAGATTTGGAGGAAGAATGCTCCTAGACATCCCCACTCATTTCCATTGCCAGAGGAGACAGCTAGCTCAATCTGCAACCAGAGGCACTATCACTCCATCCTCAGGAGCGCAACCATAAAAGAGGAGGGGATACTTAATCAAGAGGGAATAAGATTATATTACAAAGTAAACTTCCCAAAAAGGCAGAGTTAATGCTATACAAATACATCTCAATTTAAAGTACTTCTCAGGCGGGGAGGCACAGAGTAAATTAAGCTTCTGAGAGGACTTCAAATTGAGGAAGGGAACTTTAGATAAAAGGAATGGGAGTCATAGGAATAGCTTTCCCTGGAATAGATCCCAATACTGGGATCTATGAGCATCATGATGTTCATAGTCAGTGGGCACCACTGACCACACCATAATTTCTTTGATTCATCTCTTCCCATACTAACCAGGCAGCATTAATTTGATCCTCTTCCTCAGCAAGGATGGTCTTCTGAAGGGATAAGGAAAGAGCTGTTTTTATAAAATATTCCTCCGTTTTTGCTATATCTCTGCCTAATCCTGACAAAATAAGTCCCTTTTCTCTGGTCCTCTCAGAAAAGGAAGGTACTCTAGCTAGCTAAAGAACTTCCTATTTTTTAGTTTAATGTGGGAAAAGAGATAATAAAAAGATAACAGAAGGTCTTTATATAGTAGAATATAAAAGATAAAATAATCTAGAATTTGGACATTTTATAAGAAAAGGAACAAAGTAGGCAATGGATTGGAGGGAAAAGACTAAGTAAAAAATACAAATGTGGCTGGGTGCAATGGCTCATGCCTGTAATCTCAGCATTTTGGGAGGCCAAGGTGGAGAGATCACTTGAGGTTGGGTGCTTGAGACCAACCCGGCCAACATGCCAAAACCCCATCTTTACTAAAAATATAAAAATTAGCCAGCCATGGTGGCAGGCACCTGTAATCCCAGTTATTCAGGAGGCTGAGGGATGAAAATCGCTTGAATCCAGGAGGCAGAGGTTGCAATGAGCCGAGATCGCGCCACTGCACTCCAGCCTGGGAGACAGAGTGAGACTCTAAAATTGAATTAAATTAAGAATGTAAGGGCTCCCTCAAGAAATCATTCTAGCATTGCAACACTAGGAAATATTATCATAAACTCAAAGCCAGAGAAGAATAGCCAAAACAGTATATTTTGCTAACAGGCAAAGTTAAGGAGAAATGGCACCAGATTTGGATTAGAGAATCTAGCTTAAATCCAAATTTCCCAACTAACTAAACTTCATGATCTCAAGCAATTCACTTCACCTCTCTGGGCCTCAGTTTACCTCGAATGCAGAATTTGAAATGAGCTTCAAGGATACTACACTGTATCCTTGCCTTTATCACCCACTCTCGGGATGGTGCTCTTAAAACTCCTCTTAACTTTTATAATCTGTAAATAAAACCATCAAGTAGATAGCCTGCATTCCCTCTCCGAACATTTGTGCAGTCTAGAAAAATTAAGCCAGACCCCATTCACCCCTCCTCTATTAGCTAAATATATAATATTATAAGAAAATGGAGGGATATTCATAATACTACTCCCTCTACTCTTGTGGATACTTTGAAAATGTATATAATGAAAAGTTTATTATCTAGAAAATATCAGAATAAATTTTGATATATTCTGTTTATTAAAAAGGAAGAGAAAAACATGATTGAAAGTAATATTTTTTGTCACGTTAATACCCACTATCAAAGTAATATGTTATTTCTATATTGGTTTTTACTGATCTCTTTTACCATCTTGGGATTCAGTTAATCTAGGACTAAACAGTAATTTTACTTAACTGTAAACTGAATCAAATGTTAAATCACAAAGAATAAATTTACCACAAGTTAAACCTATTTATTTTCTAAAAATGCTAAACTGTATCAAAATATTTGCCAAAATAATATTTATTTGATTCAAGTTCTAGATTAAATGAATATCCTACTATGTACCTGTCATCCAGCTTCACTAATTATCAGGCCAGGCACAGTGGCTCATGCCTGTAATACCAACAATTTGGGAGACCAAGGTGGGCAGATCACCTGATGTCAGGAGTTCGAGACCAGCCTGGCCAACATGGTGAAACCCTCTCTCTACCAAAAATACAAAAATTAGCTGGGCATGGTGGCAAGCGCCTGTAATCCCAGCTACTCAGGAGTCTGAGGCAAGAGAATCACTTGAACCTGGGAGGCGGAGGTTGCAGTAAGCTGAGATTGTGCCACCATACTCCAGCCTGGACAACAAAGCGAGACTTCATTTCAAAATAAATGAATTAATTAATAATAATAATTATCAGCATATAAAGAATTTTGTTTCATCCCTACTCCCACTCTCAATGGAAAAAACTAACCACTCAAAACAGGGATTATGCAACAAATTTCACTTCCTATATTTCTAATATTTGGTGAACTTTTGTTTTCCTTGAGAAGAAAAACATCTGACATTCAGAAAAGTTACTTAAACATGATTTTTCAAGTTAAGAATTTGAGTACACTGCCAAAGATAATCCCAATAAACTCTGCTCTCTTAATTTTGTCTTTACATCCCTTGGGACTAACACAGTAATTGACAAAGTGTATATTTAAGAAATGTTTATAAACCAAATAAATAAGAACATCTACAAAGACAAAAAGTAAATTTCACCATTTTCCATCCTGAAGATTTACCTCTTGCAAAAGACAAACATAAAAAATGAGAATTCATTCTGTGTAACTCTAGAGAGCAGAGAAGAATAATTACATGTAATTTTAACAGTTCTTTTTTTTTTTTTTTTTTGAGACGGAGTCTCGCTCTGTCGCCCAGGCTGGAGTGCAGTGGCCGGATCTCAGCTCACTGCAAGCTCCGCCTCCCGGGTTTAGCCATTCTCCTGCCTCAGGCTCCCGAGTAGCTGGGACTACAGGCACCCACCACCCCGCCCGGCTAGTTTTTTGTATTTTTTAGTAGAGGCAGGGTTTCACCGTGTTAGCCAGGATGGTCCCGATCTCCTGACCTCGTGATCCACCCATCTCGGCCTCCCAAAGTGCTGGGAATTTTAACAATTCTTAAGCTACATTTATCACAAACTCATTGCCACCTTAACCAAACTCTAACTGAAAAAAAAAAAAAAGGTATACAAAATTTGAATATCTTTTTTAAAAGTTAAACTCTGATCTGTAACATACTGGCCTAAAATAGCAATATGCTAGATATTTTTAATACTAATCAAAATAACTATGTGGAGACTCAAAAGTGCTAAGTACTAAGTACTAAGTACTAAGACTCAAAAATGCTAAGTCTCATATATGTGAGACACCTAAGTGGGTTCTAAGATTCCAGGAGAAAAGAAGTATATATACAGTGACCCACACACTTTGCCATTTTCAAATATTTGGTTTATTGCCATAAACCATAAAAATTCCATTATTTCAGCAAATAGTAACTAAAGTATTCCATATTATATATATTTTTATTCTAAGTTTTAAAGACTGAGCCACAAAAGATAGGGAACACAGGCCAAAGCAACACCATAATTACTCATAAAAACATGGAGACGATATATATCCTACACATACAGTTATAAAGTTCACTAATAGCCCAGTAAAATAAAAGCCTGTGCAACTGGGTAACAACAACAACAATAAAAAGCTTGACGGTCATATGAAATAATAACAATGATGAATTTATTTCCAGGTATAATTATATGTAGTCATTTGACCTACATATAAAATGTGTTCTAACGTTGGGTGCGGTGGCTCACGTCTGTAATCCTAGCACCTTAGGAGGCCAAGGTAGGCAAATTGCTTGAGCCCAGGAGTTCAAGACCAGCCTGGGCACACATGGGAAACCTTGTCTCTACAAAAGAATACAAAAATTACCTGGGCATGGTGTTGCGCTCCTGTAGTCCAAGCTACCTGGGAGGCTGAGGCAGGAGACTCGCCTGTGCCCAGG
>NW_012102210.1:2186777-2208320 GCF_000951045.1 Mandrillus leucophaeus
ATGTTCTAGGCAGGGGCTCGGGCCTATAATCCTAGCATTTTAGGAGGCCAAGGTGGGCAGATCACTTGAGCCTAGAAGATTGAGACCAACCTAGGCAACATAGCAAAACCCCATCTCTATTAAAAATACAAAAATTAGCCTGGCGTGGTGGCATGTGCCTGTAGTCCCAGCTACTCAGGAGGATGAAGTGGGAGGACCAATTGAGCCCAGGAGGCCGAAGCTGCAGTGAGCTATGATGGCACGACTGCACGCCAAAGAGCAAGATCCTGTCTCAAAAAAGTGAAATAAAATGTGTTCTAAAGTTTTAAAATGTACTTTAATACAAAAACCTATGCAAAAGAAACTGTATTTTTTTAAGCGTTTATAAAAAAAAAAACCTTTCCTTTTTGAAGAAATAGGAAAACCAAAACAAAACACCTGATTTCTAACATAGAGGTAAGATCATTATTGTTCAGAATTCAAAGTTTCTCACTATTTTAAAATAGTGACTCAACATGGTGGCTCATGCCTGTAATCCCAGCACTTTGGGAGGCCAAGGCAGGCGAATTGCTTGAGCTCAGGGGTTCAAGACCAGCCTGGGAAACATGGCAAAACCCCATCTCTACAAAAAATACAAAAATTAGCTGGACATGGTGGCATGCACCTGTAGTCCCAGTTACTCCAAGGGCTTAAGTGGGAAGATGGTTTGAGCCCTGGAGGCAGAGGTTGCAGGGAGCCGAGATCATGCCCTGTACTCTAGCCTGGGCAACAGAGCAAGACCCTATCTCAAAAAAAAATAGTACACAGGCATTAAAAATTGCCAATATACCAAATGTGAACATAAAAAGAATTACAAATAATTGATTTTAAAAAGCAAAATGCATAAATGTGTTTTTTCAAGTATCTGTAAAGAATAAAATATATAGTTTTTATTGATCACTTATTATTCCCAGGCATTCTTCTAAGCTCTACATATGTTAACTATTCATTTAATTTTTATAACAATTTTTTGAGATAAGCACTATTCTCATCACCCACTTAAATGATGAGTAATCGAAGCAAAGATAAACTGATTTGACCAAAGTGTATAAAGCCAGAGTTCAAAACTAGGCAGGAGGACTCTAGAAAGTTATGCCATTCTGCCTGTCATAAAAAAAATCAAAATACCTGTTGTTTAATTTATAGGTAAATTTTTTAACTTACAAATGTTTCTTTTTATACAATTTTGAAGTCAATTTAGTAATAATAACTATTAATAATAGCAAACATTTAATAAAAGCACTGACTACAAGATAGACATCATTTCTCACAACAGCCTTGTAAGACAGCTCCCCTTATTAGCTCCATTTTACAGATGAGAAAAGAGAGGCACACAAAGATAAAGTGACTCACCCAAGGTCACACACAGTAAATAAGTAATAGAGCCAGAAAGGGAATTCAAGTAATCTAACTCCAGAGTCTGGACTTGGACTCTTAACTACTATACCATAATAAAATTTAGGTAATAAAAAGAAATAAGCCAAGATTATTTTCATGATACCTTTTATAATATCTGAATAGAACTGGATCTAAAGTCAAGATGATATACACTCTATCAACGTTGTAAAATAATGGACTTTCTCCATCTACCTAAAGGAACAAATATTATGATACCCTCTTTCCCTCTCATTCTCTACTGTGGTGATTACAAATAACCAGTTTTTCAAAGCTTGCTAAAGAAACATTAAAAACATTAAGGAAACATTAAAGTGCATTACAATGCTTAGGAATATCAGAATAGGTATTTGGGCTTGGTAGAACTGTGACAGATACAAAAGTTCAGTTCAGATATACGCTCCAAATTAGGAAGCCCCTTGTTATCTGTAGAAAATGGTGCTTTGAAAATAAGCCCTGCATAGAACAGCAATTTCTATTGAAGTATAGAAAGAAAACATCAGCATCCCTGCTCTATCAATAACTGTATCTTGTCCTTTTAAATTTCTATATTTCTGTGTATGTTTGATAACATACATAAATATTTTAGTACTTGCAAATAATTTATAATTAAAGACATTTAAAAGAAGGTAAGTGTGCTCTCTGTTTATCAATAGGTCAAAAATGTAGAGACAATTAACAAAATGAAAAAATACATCACTGAAGAAAACGGTTTGACTTTATTTTAAAGATTTTCTTTTTTCTTTTTTTTTGAGATGGAGTCTTGCTCTGTCGCCCAGGCTGGAGTGCAGTGGCGTGATCTCGGCTCACTGCAAGCTCCACCTCCTGGGTTCACGCCATTCTCCTGCCTCAGTCTCCCGAGTAGCTGGGACTACAGGCGCCCGCCACCACGCCCGACTAATTTTTTGTATTTTTAGTAGAGACGGGGTTTCACCATGTTAGCCAGGCTGGTCTCGATCTCCTGACCTCGTGATCCACCCACCTTGGCTTCCCAAAGTGCTGGGATTACGGGCGTGAGCCACCGCACCTGGCCTTATTTTAAAGATTTTCTTTTCACTCTGAAGTTTTAGCATATTTTTAGTTGTTTCATTGGTCTCCAGATGACTCCTAAAGCACTATGTTGACTGTCTCTATCCTGCAGTAAAGGCCCTTTTCAGAAATTTTCAATAAAACTTATGAAGGATAAATAAGGCGGCTGTCATCTAAGAAGGTGCTTTCTGTAACTCGAAAATAAAGAAATGACTGGAACAGTGTTTTGAAGCTCACCGAGATTAAATAACCCCATCAAAACCATGATGGAAACTAGAAGGGGTACTGTAGAACTAAGGACCCTCTCTCCATTCCATACCTATCAGAATTAAAATTTGCTCCAAGAAGAGTCATTGTCTGTCTTAAAGAAAACCTTTCTACCATAAGAAGATTCAGGTAAAGGAAGTTATTACCGTTTCCTTAAAACCATTTCATTTTATAGGCAAAGTGCAGGCACTGTTAGCAGAAGTCTCAACTCATACTGCCTTTCTGGAAGGTAGTTTGGCAATATGCATTAAAATTTTAAATGTACATCTCCTTTGACCCAGCAATATCATTTCTTGGAATTCATAATAAGACTATTAGACACATATACAAAGATGTAGTATAAGAACTTATGGCTGGGCACAGTGGCTCATGCCTGTAATCCCAGCACTTTGGGAGGCCGAGGCAGGTGGATCACAAGATTTGGGGTTCAAGACTAGCCTGACCAACATGGTGAAACCCCATTTCTACTAAAAATACAAAAAAAAAAGTCAGATGTGGTGGCACGTGCCTGTAATCCCAGCTACTCAGGAGGCTGAGGCAGGAGAAACGATTGAACCAAGGAGGTGGAGGTTACAGTGAGCCAAGACCGTGCCACTGCACTCTAGCCTGGGCAACAGGGTGAGACTCCATCTCAAAAAAAAAAAAAAAAGAACTTGTATCTGCTAAAAAAACTGCAATCTACATGCTTACCACTATCATTGGCTAAAATATTGTGCAATCTATATAATACTAGACTTAATATATATCTGTGTCTATTGTATATTGTTGACTGTTGTAGGCTATAAAATATCAAGTACAAATGGAACTACTTTAAATAAAATTATAAATGTATATAAATGCATAGGAAAACATTTGAGATGTTTACGAAAACATTTACCGTATTGATAATGTGGCTTTAAGTAATTTTTTTCTTTTATCATTAAGCTTTTCTGTACGGTTTGAGTTGTGTTACTATATAGTTGTATTATTTCAAAAGCAGAAAGAAAAAAGGCCCTTTTCATCTTGGGAAAAAAATTCTAAGGTTACGATAGTTTTCTCAAAGACCTAAACCTACTTCCTTTCATGCTAGATGCTATGAAGTATAGATACAGAAAAGAACAATGTTATCTTACAGCAGCGGTTCTCAAAGTGTGGTACCTGAACCAGTAACATGAGCATCATTTGAAACTAGATAGAAAGGCAAATTCTCAGGCCCCACCCCAAACCTACTGAATTAGAAACTCAGAGGGTGGAGCCCAGCAATCTGTATTAACAAGCCCTCTCAGTGGTTCTGATACACTCCGGTTTGAAAATCACTTCTTAAGATGAATTCAAAACCTGGTGACCTGAAAGACCGATTTAAACTCCTCTTGGAATGGTTAGTGCCACATAAATCAAATTCAAACAAATATAGGTAATGTCTCCACCAGTAGATCCTGCTTGCTGATAAACTTTGGGGGATAAAGACCTCAAACATAATCAAAATATCGGAAATAAGACAGTAACCCCAAGTGCACTGACCTGCACCATGACTAATACTGATGCAAAAAGAACAAATAAAATTTCCAAAACCACCTACAGAAACAACATCTCAAAACAGTGAATAATATGAAAAGCCTAGTGCTACCCAGGGCAACTCTCTGGAAATTCTGAGCAAAAAAAAAAAACAAATGAACTTGGAATCCCAACTGACCACACAATGACAGAATCACAACTGAGTAATAACCAAATCTCTGGCAAAGATGTGAGGTTTATTCAACATACAATGAAGCTATTAACTGGATCCAAGCATTGTCATCTCAACATGGCAAGAACATCCATATTAAGGCTTCATTTACTAAATTGTGAACAAACTAAACACATCAAAAATGAAAGTCCAAAACACGCTGAGAGCAAATTAAGAGCCCCTTTCTCCAAGGGAAGAAAAAAAAAATGCTGTCTGTATTAAAATAAGGAAAATGTGGGAGAAATAATAAACACAGGGAAAAAGGAATGAATACATAGACCATTCACTTAAAATTATTGCATCTATTAATGCAACTTTAAAGAGTTCTCATTTAGTTTTGAAAGAAACTTTTAATACTTAAAAGTAGGGTCTATACTTGCCCCCTGGTACCTTTCCGTTATTCAAGATACTTGACTGCCATCTGCTGTATAATTGTCCTAATAAATATACAAATCTACATTGTCTAAGCTATAAATGGCACAACCTTAGATATGGTGCAGCTGAGTACTATACAACCAGCACAACTGTACAAAGAAACCATACTTAAGAATTAACCTAAGTTAGGCCACACCCAAATTTCCATAGTAAATTAGAAATCTTAAGACATCAGAGTATATAGTTCATAGAGGTTAGGCTGACAGGAGCCTCCCAGCTACGTATATCACCTAAAGCTTCATCTTTACAAGTTATTAGTGATAACGCAATACAGCTCTGGGATTCTGGGTTCAGGCAGACAAAGAATAGGTTGTTCTCTGACCCTTGGCTTTTGATCAAACAGGGATGATACTGCTTTGACTAGTGATTCTAGGATGTAGAAAAAGCAAAACTAGTTCAAGAATTTTCCTGCAGACTCATTCTCTTCATATGCTTTTGAGTGAATTTAATTTTTATTTACTTGTTTATTTAATTGGTCTGACTGCCTATTTTGTCTATTATGCCTCAGAGAACAAGAATGCTACAATAGACAAGGTCTAATGCAGCTCTTCCTAGAGCGCATAGGAAAATGAGGGATCTGCTATATATAATATTAGTAAATCATTATTATAGTGACAACATACTGATTTGGATAAAATGTCATTTAAAAATTTTATCTGATGAACGGAACCTAATGGTGCAAAACGATAGCACCAGAAATAATTTTGCAAAAAAGCTCATATTTCTACTCAAGTATACAACAATCTGAATTTCTGGACCAGATAAAATTATCACTTATTCTTCATTTAAACTTTTTTTTTTAATTTTTTGAGATGGAGTTTCGCTCTTGTCACCCAGGCTGGGGTACAATGGCATGATCTCGGCTCACGGCAACCTCCGCCTCCTGGATTCAAGCAACTTTCCTGCCTCAGCCTCCTGAGTAGCTGGGATTACAGGCGCCCACCACTGCACCCAGCTAATTTTTTTGTATTTTTAGTAGAGATGGGGTTTCACCATGCTGGCCAGGCTGGTCTCAAACTCCTGACCTCAGGTTATCCACCCGCCTTGGCCTCCCAAAGTGCTGGGATTACAGGCATGAGCCATCACGCCCGGCCAGCCTTTAAACTCTTAAAAAAGATATCCCAGATACCATCTCCATACATGATTGGCCTTAGAGATTAGTCAACTGAGGAAAGCAAGGAGAATCAAGAGAATTTCAAAGTATTTCTAGTAACTTGTTGCAATAAAATGAAAATCTTCTAGAACTCTGCCTCAAACATCTTGAGAAATTTCTCTCCTTCTATCAACAAACTGCTGTAACCTAAAACTGATCTAAGCAATATGGGAATTGTCCTCCTGGTGCCTAGTTTGTCAGACTGCCAAGCAGCAAAAACAAAACTCCTGACAAAGTTTGTGAAATGATGTGAGAAATAAAAACACAATGATGACACCTGGGATTTTTTTTTTTCGTTTTTAGAATTAACTTATAATAAACTTCTGACTTATTTTAGTAAGTCTGGTAACAGGGACAAATTCTGGATCATGTTGTCCAAAGCATGAATTTGATAACTGAGGTGATGACAGTTTACCTCTGGTGTACCTTTGTAGGCTTAGTTTTCCCAGCTTTATAAACAGCCAGAACTTTGTATACTAAAAGAGGCTACTTTCTTTTTCTTTTAATGGCAAAACATATAAATTTACTATTTATTTTTAGTATTTGTCAAGGCATACCCGACAAATGAAAATTATATAAATTTATGCTGTACAACATGATGTTTTGATATATGTATGCATTGTGAAATGATTAAATCAACGTAATTAGCATATCTGTCACCTCACATACTTTTTTTGTGGTGAGAACATTTAAGAGCTACTCTCTTAGCAATTTTCAAACATACAGTACTTTATTATTAGTTATAGTCACCGTGATGTACAGTAGGTCTCTTAAAGATATTCATCTGTCTAACTGAAACTTAATATACTTTGACTGCTATTTCCCCATTCTGTCCTCCTCCAGCCTCTGGCAACCACCATTCTACCCTCTGCTTCTATGAGTTAAATTTTTTTCAATTCCACATAAGTGAGATCATGTAGTATTTCTCTTTCTGTGCCTGGCTTCTTTCACTTAGCATAATTCCTTCCAGGTTCATCCACGTTGTCACAAATGACAGGATTTCCTTCTTTCATAAGGTTCAATAGTATTCTGCTCTATATATAAATATATTTTCTATTTTTTCTTTTTTTATAATTTCAACTTTTATTTTATATTCGGGGGTACATGTGCAGGTTTGTTAATGGGTATATAGCATGATGCTAAGGTCTGAGGTACAGATCCCATCACTAGGTGGTGACATAGTACCCACTAGGTAGTTTTTCAACCCACACTCCACTGCCTCTTTCCCCACTGAGTAGTCCACAGTGTCTACTGTTCCCACCTTTATGTACATGTGTACTCAATATTTAGCTTCCACTTATAAGTGAGAATATGCAGTATTTGGTTTCCTATTCCTGTGTTAATTTGCTTAGGAATAGGCCTCCAGCTGCACCCAGGCTGCTGCAAAGATCATGAATTCATTCATTTTTATGGCTGTACAGTGGTCCATGGTGTACACGTACCACATTTTCTTTATCCAATCAACCACTGATGGGCAAAGACTGGGTTGATTCCATGCCTTTGCTATTGTGAATGGTGATGCGAAAAATATACAAGTGCATGTGTCGTTTTGGAAGAACGATTTATTTTCCTTTAGGTATATACCCAGTAATGGGATTGCTGGATCAAATGTTAGCTCTGTTTTAATTTCTTTGAGAAATCTCCAAACTGCTTTCCACAGTGGCTGACCTAATTTACACTCCCACCAGCAGTATATAAACATTCCCTTTTCTCTGCAACCTCACCAGCATTTATCATTTTCTGACTTTTTAATAACAGCCAATATGAGTAGTGTGAGATGGTATGTCACTGCGGTTTTGATTCACATTTCTCCAATGATTAGTGATGTTGAGCTTTTTTTTTTTTCATATGCTTGATGGCTGCGTGTCTTCTTTTGAAAAGTGTTCATGGCCTTTCCCCACTTTTTAATGGGGTTTTGTTTTTTGCTTGTTACTTTAAGTCCTTATAGGTTCTGGATATTAGACCTTTGTGAGATGCATATTTTCCAAATATTTTCTCCCATTCTATAGGTTGTCTGTTTTCTCATTTTCTCATTTGACAGTTTCTTTTGACGCACAGAAACTCTTTAATTAGGTCTCACTTGTCAATTTTTGTTTTCATTGCAATTGCTTTGGTGTCTTCATCATGAAATCTTTGGCCATGCCTATGTCCAGAATGGTATTTTCTAGGTTCTCTTCCAGAGTTTCCATAGCTTTAGATTTTACACTTAAGTCTTTAATCCATCTTGACTTGATTTGTGTATATGGTATAAGGAAGGAATCCAGCTTCAGTCTTCCACATATGGTTAGCCAGTTACCGCAGCACCGTTTATTAAATGGGGAGTCCTTTCCCCACTGCTTGTTTTTGTTGAATTTGTCAAAGATCATATGATTGTAGGTGTGTGACTTTATTTCCTGGCTCCCTAGTCTGTTCCATTTGTCTGTGTGTCTGTTTTGGTACCAGTACCATGCTATTTTGGCTACTGAATCCCTGTAGTATAGTTTGAAGTCAGATGATGTGATGCCTCCAGCTTTGTTGTTTCTGCTTAGGATTGCTTTTGCTATTCAGGCTCCTTTTTGGTTCCATATTAGTTTATGGAACCAAACTCCCATGTTTATTGTGGTACCATTCACAATAGCTAAGATTTAAAAGCAACCTAAGTGTCCATCAACAGATGAATGGATGATGAAAATGTGGTACTTATATACAATGGAGTACTATTCAGCCATTAAAAAGAAAGAGATCCTGTTATTTGCAATAACATGGTTACAACTGGAGTTCATTTATTTGTGGGATCTAAAAGTCAAAACAATTGAACTAATTGAGATAGAGAGTAGAAAGATGGTTACCAGAGGATGGGAAGGGTAATAGGATGGTTCAGAGGGGAAGTGGGGATAGTTAAAGACTACAAAAAAAAAAATCAAAAGAATAAATAAAACCTAGTATTTAGTAGCACAACAGGATGACTATAGTCAATAATAATTTAACTGTACATTTTAAAAATTAACTAAAAGATTATAAATGGATTGTCTGTAACACAAAGGATAAAAACTTGAGGGGATGGATACCCCATTTTCCATCATGTGATTATTACACATTGCATGCCTGTATCAAAACATCTCCTATAGCCCACAAGTATAACACCTACTATGGCTACAGTAAGCTCTCTAATTAGAAATGATTTAACAACAACAACAGGAATCCTGGAACATCAAAAACAAAGAAAGAACACAGTAAGAAAAACTATAGGTAAAAACAATAGGCTTTACTTCTCCTGAGTTTTCCAAACTAGGTTTGACACTAGAAGGAAAAATTATAACACAGTCTGATATGATACGAATGTTTGTGTAGGAAATATTTAACACAATTATAAACAGTGGATGATATAAAGAGACATAAAGGAAAGCAAAGTTTCATTCAAACTGCTAAAATGACACTAGTATGCTACGATGTTACATATAAATAATGTAGCATCCAGAGAAATCACACACACACACACAAACTATACCAAAAAGTACACTCAAAAACACAACAGAGGCCAAGGGTGATGGCTTATATCTGTAATCCTAACACTTTGTGAGGCCAAGGCAAGAGGATGGCTTGAGACCAGAAGTTCAAGACCAGCTTGGGTAACATAATGAGGCCCAGTGTCTACAACAAATTAATTAATTAATTAATCAATTAATTTTTTTAAAAATGCTAGGCATAGTGGTACACACCTGTGGTCCCAGCTACTTGGGAAGTTAATATGGGAAGATCACTGGAACCCAGGAGATCGGGGCAGCAGTGAGCCATGATCACTCCACTATAGTCCAGCTGGGCAACAGAGCAAGATCCTATCTCAAAAAACACAGCTGGCTGTAGTGGTTCCTGCCTGTAATTCCAACACTTTGGGAGGCAGAGGGAGAATTCCTCGAGCCCAGGAGTTCATGACCAGCCTGGGCAACATGGCAAAACCCTGCCTCTACAAAAGATAAAAATTAAAATATTAGCTGGGTGTGGTATAGTCACAGCTACTCAGAAGGCTGAAGTAAGATGACCACTTGAGCCTGGGAGGTCGAGGATGCAGTGAGCCATGAATATACCACTGCACTACAGCCTAGGTGATAGAGATACTGTCTCAAAAACAACAACAGCAGCAGCAGCAGCAGCACAACACACAAATCAAAATGGAGTTCAAAATAAATGTTCAAGTATAACACAGAGGAAGGCATGAAAAAGAAAACAGAAACAAAAAAGGAAAGAATAAACAAGAAAATAAAACTTCAAGCTTAAGCCTTGGGATATAAATAATTACATTAAATGTAAATGGTTTAAATACACCAATTAAAAGATAGAGATTGACAAAGTGTATTTTATAAAACAATACAAGAATATGCTGTTGACAGGAAATTCATTTCAAATAGAATGATACAGGCAAGTTCAAAATAAAAGGATGGAAAATGACATATCATCCAAACATTGATCAAAGCAAAGCAGGAATGCCTATATTATCATCAAATAAAGTAGACTTCAGAACAAAGAAAATTATCAAAAACAGAGAAGGTCACCATACAATGAAATGATCAACCCACCAAGAATGTAAAATAACCCAAAGTAAACAGCAGGAAGGAAATAATAAAATACAGACAGATATCAATAAAATTTAAAACAGAAAAACAACAGAGAAAATCAAATAAAGTTTGGGTTTTTTGAAAAGATAAAATTGAAAAATATTTAGCAAATCAAAAAAGATGACACCAAGAAGACATAGCAATACTAAATGTTTATGTACCAAACAACAGAGCTACTAAGTATGTGAAGCAAAACTGATAAATCTGAAATAAGAAACAGATAATTCCACAATTACACATAGGGACTTGACCACACCTCTCTCAACAATTGATAGAACTAATCAATTGTTTCTGTCTAGACAGAAACTCATAAATCAACAGATAACACCACTAACCAATGAGATTTACTCAATATTTATAAAATACAACACCCAACAGCAGCAGAACACAAACTATTTTCAAGCAACCACAGAGCATATACCAAGAAAAAGCATATCCTGGGCCATAACACAAATTTTAACAAATTTAAAAGAACTGAAATCATACACAGTATGTTCTCCAAACATAATGAAATCAAACTAGTAATCAATAACAGAAAGATAGCAAATGTCCAAACACTTGGAAACTAAACAACACTCTTTTAAATAATTCATGGATCAAATAGGAGCCTAAAGGGAAATTTTATGAAGCCTGGGCAAGATGGTGAGGCTCCCATCTCTACAAAAATATTTGAAATTAGCTGGCTGTGGTGGTGCACGCCTATATTCCCAGCTACTCAAGTGGCTAAGACACGATGATTCTTTGAGCCCAGCCTGAGTGAGAAAGTGAGACCTTGTCTCTAAAATAAGTAAATAAATAAATAAATAAAAATACAGTGAAGTGTATGAAAATGAAAATACATCATATCAAAACTGATAGAATACAGGTAAAGCAATGCTAGAAGGAAATATGTTAATACCTTAAATGTATACATTAGAAAAGAGGACAAATCTCAAATCAATAATCTATGCTCCTATACCGCAAGAACCTAGGAAGAAAAAAGTAAAATAACCCAAAGTAAGCAGCAGGAAGGAAATAATAAAATAAGGACAGACATCAATAAAATTTAAAACAGAAAAACAATGGAGAAAATCAAATAAACAAAGTGTGGTTTTTTTGAAACCATAAAATTGACAAATATTTAGCAAATCAAAAAAGATGACACAATACCAATATAAAGAATGAAAACGGGAATATCACCATACATCGGCAAACAATAATAAAAGAAAACAACAGGCCAGGTGTACAAAAATTTGTACTTTTTGTACAGACAAAAAGTAGTGGCATAGTGGCACTCACCTGTAGTTCCAGCTACTGGGGAGGATGAGGCGAGAGGATCACCTAGGAAGTGAAGGTTCCAGAGAACCAAGATCACTGCACTCCAGTCTGAACAACCTCATATCAAAAAAAGCAACACAATAGACCGGATGGGGTGGCTCAGGCCTGTAATCCCAGCACTTTGGGAGGCCTAAGTGGGAGGATCACTTGATGCCAGGAGTTCGAGACCAGCTCATCTCTACTAAAAATACAAAAATTTAGCCAGGTGTGGTGCACACCTGTAATCCCAGTTACTCAGGAGGCTAAGGCATGAGAATCCCTTGGGCCTGGAAGGCGGAGATTGCAGTGAGCTGAGATTGTGCCACTGCACTCTAGCTGGGTGACAGAACGAGACTCAAGACTCCACTTAAAAAAAAAAAAAAAAGGCACAATAAATTTAACAACTTAGATGAAATAAACCAATTCCTCAAAAAATACAAACTACAACTCACCAATATGACATAGTGAATTTCTACAGTCCTATAAGTATGAAAGAAATTGAATTTGCAATTTAAAATCTCCAAGCCTAGAAGGCTTCATTGAAGAATTCTACAAAATATTTGAAGCAGAATTAACATGAATTCTAAAATCTCTTCCAGAAAATAGATGAGGAGTGAGGGGCTACTTCTCAATTCATTTTAAGAAGCTACTATTACTCTATCAAAACCAGACATAAGACAATAAAAAATAAATAAAATTATAGACCAATATCTCTCATAAGTATAGATCAAAAATCCTTAACAAAATATCAGCAAATAGAACTCAGAGATAAATAAAAAGAAGTGTATACAATGACCAAGTAAGGTTTATTCCAAAAAGGCAAGGCTCATTCAATGTTCAAAACAGATTCCACCAGACTAAATATTTTAAATCACATGATCATATAAAATGATGCATTATAAGCATTTAACAAAATTCACTCTTTCACAATAAAAACTCTCAGAAAATAGGAATACAGGAAAATTTCCTCAAACTGATAAAGAGCATCCACAAAAAAACCTAAAGCTAACATGATACTTAATAAGAAAAGACTGAATGCTTTCCCTCTAAGATCAGGAAAAAGGGAAAGATACCCACTTTTACCAGTCTTAGTCAACATAGTTCTAGATGTTCTAGCCAGTGAAATAAGGAAATAAAAGGCATAAAAATTGGAAAAGAATAACTAAAACTCTCTCCATTTGCAGATAACACTATTGTTTACATAGGAAATTCCAAAGAATCTACACAAAAACTCCTAGACTAACAAATAAGTCCAGCAAGATCACAAAGACACAAGGTAAACATACAAAGATGAATTGCATTTCTATTAACAGCAAATGAAGACACAGACACCGAAATTAAACATACAATAACATTTAAAATCACTTAAAAAAAGAAAATGAATTACTTACAGATCAATCTAACAAAATATGTGCCAACCTTGCATGCTAAATACAATGCTGATGAAAGAAATCAAAAGAGCTCTCAATAAATGGAAATACATACAATGTTTGTAGATTGGAACTTATTAGTAAAGATGTCAATTCTCCTCAAATTGACATATAGATTTAATGCAATTTCTATCAAAATCTCAGCAAACTTTTTTACTGATATAGAAAAAATTATTCTAAAACATGAAAGGTGGCCAGGCACTGTGGCTTGTGTGTGTAATCCCAGCTACTAGGGAGGCTGAGGTGGGAGAATAGCTTGGCCCAAGGGTTAGAGGCTTCAGTGAGCTAAGATTGCACCACTTCACTCCAGCCTGGGTGACTAGGGGAGACCCCCATCTCTAAAAAATAAATAAATAAAAATTTATACAGAAAAGCAAAGAAACATTAGCCAAAACTATTTTAATAAAATAAGATTAAAATATTCTGATAAAGAAGATTAAAGATAAAGAAGAATCTGTCTACCAGTATCAGGATATTATATATTGCTACACTAATAAAGACTGTGGTCTGCTCCATACAAGGAAAAATTGATAAGCTGGACTTCATCAAAATTTAAAAACTTTTGATCTGCAAAAGACCCTTTTAAGAGGGTAAAAACACAAGCTACAGAGTGGGAAAAAAAATATTTGCAAACCACATATCCAACAATAGACTAGTATAGAGAATAAAGGGGATCTCTGTATTATTTCTTACAACTGCATGTGAATTCTATAATTATCTCAAAAGTTTAATTGTACTTACTTCTTTATTTCAGAGACAGGGTGCCACTCTATCACCCAGGCTAGAGTGCAGTGGCATGACATTGGCTCACTGCAGCCTCAACCTCCTGGGCTCAGGTGATCCTCCCACCTCAGCCTCCCTAGTTAGTTGGGACTAGAGTGCATGCCACAATGCCCAGCTAATTTTTGTTTTCTGTAGAGATCAGAGTCTCATTATATTGCCTAGGCTGGTCTCAAACTCCTGGGCTCAAGTGATCCTCCTGCTCAGCCTCCCAAAGTGCTGGGATTACAGGTTTGAGCTACCACACCCAGCCAAATTTTAAAACATCAAATAACAAAGTATACCATCAAATCCACATTTACCATTTAAAATGCCTCTAATAATCTATTTTTCCTGGGGCTTCAAGAGCTCTCTTCATTTCACTTTCCTCTTATTCTTGCTACTCCAATGCCAAAAGATCATTGTATACCTCTTCCTTACAAATGTCAAGGAACACCTTTACCTGACCAAAAACAAAATACTTGGCTAGCTCCATTATTTTTTTCCTTTTTAAAAAATGTGTTCCATAAATATGTCTTTCCTTAAATCAAACTCCATACCAAAAATTTTCATAGCATAAATTTAGTCCAGCCCAATGTCTGCTGTTTTTCTTCACTCATATTGCTTGATAAGATCACATTTCATATCAATATCTTTAGAATTTCATTTTTTATTAGCACCAGAGCTTCCCCAGGAAGTAGAAATTGGTTTGCATTGTGATGATTCTTGCTCGTTTAGATATTTCATGGACAATGTGTGTTTTAAAATTCTAAGTTACAGGAAGTGGTAGGGAGATACAAAGTCAAGCACAAAGAGGAGGAAAGAAACAAAGGCACAATTTGCAAAGGGAAAAAACATAAAGAAGCAAGTTTTGAAAACTGAGATGTTGAGAACAATAAGAAGAAAGAGACTTGGCAGGAATGTGCAACAAGATGTCAGTATGCCACTATACAATATCATAGTACCAAAAGATATGCGTGAGTCACAGAATTTGTCATGTTCTGTGACTGTGAAAACAAGGTCAAATTGAAAGTCTGTGTTCCTCCACAGCTTTTTAATCAAAAACTAAATAATGAAAGAGAGCCTATATTTTAATTCAAATCAACACTTTTGGCAAATGGCCTTCATCATTTATCTAACATACAATAGAACATTTATTTAGAGTTCTAAACACTGGAAGCATCTAAATACTGAAAGATAGAACTGTTATAAAAGAAGTTCATTATTGTTGTCATTGCTTTTGTTTCTGCTTTTATGTAATAACCAATCAATTATCAAACCACAGTAGTAACTGAAGATAAATTCATGCAAGTTCAAAGTACATGTCAATATGATGATCTTCAAGACTGAACGACAGGTAGGTGTTTTAACAGAGTCCCAGTCCATATGTATTATCATAAATCAAATTAAGGTAATCTAATTAGCTGCATTGTGATAGTTCTTGCTCCCTTAAATGTTTCACTGGGTAACGTATATTTTAAAGCTCTAACAGGTATGCAGGTATGCAATTTCTATTACATGTTTAAATTTCTTTCATCAAATCATTGTCCTCTTGGAGTTAACATATCTCAATTTTAAAAAAAAAAAAATTATAATTCTAGAACAGGATAGGTTCCAGGTATGCCAGTTACTTACTGAAATTAGTAAGTAAATAATCTACTTAATAAGGCATACCTTTTCCAGCTAGTATATTTTGTAGATTATACAGTGTAAGGCAAAACATCTCTGGTTATTTTATTTGTTGGTAATGTTTCAAATGTCCAAGGTGAGTTGATCTTTTTAAACATCAAATTTAAGACATATTATAGGTTTGCAAGATGTTACCAAACAAAATTTTGGTACCAAACAAAATTATTGTGGCATTAATGGCATTAGTTTCTGTGCTAGAATGCACCCCAAATTACTTTATAGAAGACTCTTGATCCTATCCACTTCTTTTAGAGGCATAAGGTAGTTTATTCAGGTTCTTCAATTTTCATAAAAAGATATTGAACCTACCTACAGCTGGTTTACTTTTAAAGCATATATCACTCTGTACTTAACCAAGAACACAGGCAAATGACATATTCAGAAAAAAAGGTAGAAAAATATCAACTTGAACTCAACGAGAGTCAATACTTATCAAAAAGCTCGACCACTAAAAGTTGTACTTATAAAGAATTAACATACATGCGGTACCTACATTCTTTCAGATTAGAAATCATGGAGACTAGACTGAACACAAGAGGGAGAATGATAATGCATTTCTACCTTCTACTCTCTAGGTATTATAAAATCTATGCTTTGATTAAGTCAAGACCAGCAAAGAACTGTATTCCTGGACCACTTTATTTTGGCTCCCTGCAGAATGCTTTCACTAAATTGTACTTTGGTTATGCCTTATGCTTTCACAAAAGGGCAATCTAAGAAAGAGCCTGTCACATATTGCTACATTGACTATATGGATATCAGAGTCACATTATACAGGGACTTCTCTGTCAGGACACCTGGGAAAAACAGTTCTCTGATCTTAAACTCAGAACCAAAAATAATTGTACCTCTCCTAATACCCACTTTTTAACTTTGAATCATCTAACTGTTCTTACTCTTTACTTCATATTCTCCTTCCTACCCTTATTTTCCCTTTGCCCCAATTTCTTCACCACCTTTGATGTATCTAATATGTGTATTTTTTAAATTACATAGCTTTTTGGAAACTAATTCCTTTCTAGAACGAGAGAAGGAAATAATCAGAGACAAAGAAAGATAACGAACAATCAATTGCCAATTAACCAGAATAAGAGGGGAAGGAGATTGAGAACAACTCAGAAACAAAGTTAAGACAAAATTAATCCCCCCCAAAAAATAGTCAAATGTGGTATAAAATATTAATGTTAAGTTACATGCAATTTAAAGGAAAACATTTATCATTCTACAGACACCTAGAAATATAAAATATAATTTACAATACATGACACCACAAACTGCTTTTTAAAAATAGCCAGAATATTAAAATACTCCATTATTGTTGTCTATTTTTTAGATGAACTCTCCTTAATTCAAATACTGGAATAAAATCCATGCAACATCACTTTGTCTTTGTGCATACCATGTTCCTTGCTTTCTAACTATTCCAGCAGACACTACTACATCACAGAAACGGCTTTACTCTTCTTTTCCTAACCCATGGCAGGCATCACTAAGAAATAACCTCTTAGTCACCACAGATCTCAAGTATTTAAGTTTAGCTGTGTAACTCAAGTTTTTACCAACCCCCTCCCCCTTACTAGTTTTTCTATTTCTCCCAAGCAAACTTAAAATGCCCAGAATCTCAACTGTGACACATTTCACAGACAAGTGACTCACTAACATTTCATAGACAAGTGACTCACTATTTTCATTTCTTCTAGCTGCTTACAGATAGAGGCTTGATTTCAGTATATGATTAAAATAATTATTAAATCATTAGCGAATACTACAAACTATCAACTTCAATGATGAAAAGAATCAAAATATTTTTATTTTCCTCAATTACCTAATTAATAGTCATATTATCATATTCCAGCTAAAGCTATGTGAGATATATCACCCAAAATTCTAAACTACTTCCAAAACCATACTAAATAATTGTCTTTATCAACACATTTTTATAACTAATTCATATGTTAATTGTGTTGATGCTGAACATAATATAAACATACAAATACATGCCATAAAAGTTGAAGGTAAAGAATTTATTAAAATGTTGATATCCCCTGATTTGCTAAGAATCTTATTTGTACGTGGAGCAGCAATACCTTTTTTTTTTTTTTTTTGAGACAGTCTCGCTCAGTCACCCAGGCTAGAGTGCAGTGGCACGATCTCGATTCACTGCAACTTCCGCCTCCTGGGTTCAAGCAATTCTCGTACCTCAACCTCCCGAGCAGCTGGAACTACAGGCTTGTGCCACCACGCCCAACTAATCTTTGTATTTTTAGTAGAGCCAGGGTTTCACCATGTTGACCAGGCTGGTCTTGAACTCCTGACCTCAAGTGATCTGCCCACCTCGGCCTCCCAAAGTGCTGGGATTACAGGTGTGAGCCACCACACCTGGCCTGAAGCAGCATTATCTAATGATATAACTGCATTCACCAATAAAACCTTCTAATTTCTAATTATCACAGCATCCAAATATAATATTTTAAAAATCGTTTAAAATGCCTTTGTTTATTGATGCCTCTTTATGACTAAAATAATAAAGAGGCAGATTTGAAGCTTTCATTTCTTAAAAAACAATGATTTATTTACCAATCACAACTAATTCCACTGTACATATTCATCATGCATTTAAGCAACATATAACCATCAAAGGTTCTTTACCCTGGGCGCCCAAATATCAAAAAGAAAAATATCCTGGCCGGGTGTGGTGGCTCCCGCCTGTAATCCCAGCACTTTGGGAGGCGAGGCAGGCAGATGGCTTGAGCCCAGGAGTTCAAGAGCAGCCTGGACAACATGGCGAAACTCCGTCTCAAACGAAAAATTAGCCGGGTGTGGTGTCGCGCACCCATAGTACCAGCTACTCAGGAGGCTAAGGTGAGAGGATTGCTTGAGCCCATGAGGCGGAGGCTTCAGTGAGCTGAGATTGCCCCACTTACTCTAGCCAGGGCGACAGAGGGAGAGACCCTGTCTCAAAGGGAAAAAAGAAAAAAAAAATCCCCCTTATAGAAAAATAAGCAAAAGACATACACAAAAGCCCCTAAACATATTATTGTGAGATTTTCAGCCTCACTCACAATAAGAAAAATAAAAATAAAAACTACACTGAAACACTATTTATCACTTATCATATTGAAAAAAGCCCAAAAGTCTTTGGGTTGTTGAAAAAGCTATGGAGAACTTTATTGAAAGAGCTATAAAGAAATGAGCAATCTCAAAGACTGCTAGAGGGAGAACAAAACGGTATAGCTTCTCAAGTGGGTAATACCTACCAAATTCCAGATACATTCATCATTTTACTTAGCAATCTTACTTCTGGGAATCTATCCTATAGACACAGTATGAAATGTACAATAGGCTAGGTGCAGTGGCTTAGGCCTGTAATCCCAGCATTTTGGGAGGCCGAGGCGGTTGGATCATTTGAGGTCAGGAGCTCAAAACCAGCCTGGCCAACATGGTGAAACCCCATCTCTACTAAAAATACAAAAATCAGCCGGGCATTGTGGTGGACACCTGTAATCCCAGCTACTCACCAGGGTGAGGCAGGAGAATCGCTTGATCCCGGGAAGCGGAGGTTGCAGTGAGCAGAGATCGCGCCACTGCACTCCACTCTGAGAGACAGAGCAAGACTCCGTCTCAAAAACAAAACAAACAAAAAAAGAAATGTGCAATAAAAAATGACCAATATTCAAGCCTATCCCTTGCTGCATTATTTTTTCTGGCAAAAGGCTGGAAATAATCCAAATATCCAGAAACAGAGGACTAGTTTAATAAACCATGGTGTATTTACATAATGGAATACTATGTAGCTATTTTTAAAAAATAAGGAAAACCTCTATATACTGATATGGACAAATTTCCAAAATATATGTATGACTAAAAACTAAGCTACAGAAGTCTATACAATAACACTATTTATTTTGTAAAAGGAAGGAGAAAATAAGATAATATATGTTCCTATTTGCATAAGAAAGCAATGGACGAATAAACAACAAACTAATAAAATAGGGAAATAGAAGGAATGAGACAGAAAATATTTATTAGATCTATGATTCATAGCCTTTTCTTTCCACTTTTTAAATAAAATATTTCAAACCCACACAAGATAATTTACCTATATCATTTTTTATTTTCAAAATTACAGTAGATAACATTTCCAGGAGCTCAGGTTCCTCAGAATTACATATTTGATATGATGATAACTAATAAACTCTTGAAATTTAATACAGGAATACTTAGCAAATGCTACACTCCCATTTAATTTCTCTCAATGGCTACTAATTTTTCTGTGGTGTGAATCTAATCAATCAGATAACAAATCAGCATAACCTCCACTGGAAGAGCTTCAATGAAAATTTTTGTCTATTTAACTCAAACAAAATCAAACAGAGCCGACTGCTAGCTAATTGAACCAAATCAACATTGTCTTATTAACCACAGATTCTTCACAATTTTTTCATTTTTCCAGTTTGCTTGATAACTCAATGAGGACATTTTTTAAAAACAAATTTCTCTTTATCAAACCACAAAAAAATTTATTTTCCTATTCCATACGGTATTGAAACTTATTTAACATTATCCACCCTTTTTTACCCAAATGTACAATTTCAACTTTTTGCTAAATGTTAAGCTTTATTTATATAACAGGCACTCAGATTATAATGCTTTCATCAATAGAGTTACTATTCTTAAACTTGCAAACTTTTGACAATACTACAAAGAACACTGAGGAATGACAGGCTTTTTAAAAATTATTTTAGATTACACTTTTGACTGATGAAGAGAAAGAAGAACTATAAAGTTATACGTAGTTATAAAAAAACATTTCTGATATATAGAGGCTTTTGAAATTTTCATTAGTTTTATTTTCTCTCAAAAGGAAGTCATATTTTTAAGACAGTTAATCTGCAAATCAGTTAATTAATTCCCAGATAATTAACAGTTGGTGATACAATTTTTTAATTATTCTATTCATTCAACAAATATTTACTGAGCACCAACTATATGCCAGGCACCCATTGGGTTCCCAGGATACAGCAGCAAACAAAAGAAACAAAATCCTTTCCCTCCTGGAACAGACATTCTAATAGGGTGGACAATCAAAAAATAAATATGTCAGGCTGTGATAAGTTATTCGAAGAAAAGTAAAGTTCCTCCCCTTATTGTTCCCTATCCCAAGAATTGGCATCACCATCATCTGATAGCTTAGGCCAAGAGCCTTGGAATCATCCTTGATCCTCTCTTTAACTCCCATAACTAATCCATCGTTTTGGCACTACCTTCAAAACATATTCTAAATCCAGCTACTTCTCATCACCTCCTCCCTAATACCACATTGCATGCCATAACTATCTTTTGCCTCTTATTACTTACTGCAAACATCCCTTAACTGGTTACCCTGTTTCCTCTCTTACTCTGTCTCCACACAGCAGCCAGAACATTCCTTGTTTGTTTGTTGTTGTTGTCATTGTTTTTGAGACAGAGTCTCACTCTGTCGCCCAGGCTGGAGTGCAGTGGTGCAATCTCCACTCATTGCAACCTCTACCTCCTGGGTTCCAGCCATTCTCCTACCTCAGCCTCCTGAGTAGCTGGGATTACAGGCGCCCGCCACCTCACCAGGCTAATTTTTGTTTTGTTTTTCTTTTGAGATGGAGTCTCACACTGTCGCCCAGGCTGGGGTGTAGTGGCGCGATCTCGGCTCACTGCAAGCTCCGCCTCCTGGGTTCACATCATTCTCCTGCCTCAGCCTCCAGAGTAGCTGGGACTACAGGCGCCCGCCACCAGGCCTGG
>NW_012102210.1:2208479-2242141 GCF_000951045.1 Mandrillus leucophaeus
TGAGCCACCGCACCCGACCATTTTTGTATTTTTAGTAGAGACAGGGTTTCACCATGTTGGCCAGGCTAGTCTTGAACTCCTGGCCTCAAGTGATCTGCCCTCCTTGGCCTCCCAAAGTACAGAGATTGCAGGCATGAGCCACTGTATCTGGCCACATTCCTTGTTTAATCTAAGTGACCACATGTCACTTTCCTGCTCAAAACTCTCCTGTACTTTCCCATAATGCTCAGAATAAAAACTCTCCTGTACCTTCCCGTAACACTTAGAATAAAATCAAAGTCTCTTCCTTAGTCTACATAATCTGGACCCTGACTACTTTCCTACCACCACTTCCCACCATTATCCTTTTCCTGAGGACCTTGGCATTTACTGTCCCCTTTGTATGGAAGGTATTTCCCTCACAGAGAGCCATATGGCTCGTTGCTTCACTCTATTTAAACCTTTGCCAAAGCTACCTTTCCGAACCCCCAATTGAAAGCAATAACCCAGTCATTATGTAACATTAATTGCTGAATAGCATTACATTATATATTTATTCATTTGTTCTGTAAGTACCCACTCCAGACTCTATAAGCTCTATAAGGATAGGGACTTGTCTATATTGCTGCCTGCTGAACCCCAGAGTCTGGAAGAGTATCTGGCACATAGACATTGCTCAATATTGAATGAATATATTAATGAATCAATTCATTAATAAAGCCATTAAAGTGACATCATTATAATGTATAAATCTGCATATAACATGTTAACTGAAACAGCAAGACATAATAATCATCTAATACTTAATATAATAAAATATATATGAAAAAAGTTAAAAGGAAATTAAAAATATAAAAGTGGTGAAAAGGTAATAGAGTTATTTGTTGTTGTCTGTTTCTTCTTAAGTCATTCTATTACTAACTAAAATATAAAATTTTATATTTATTTGTAACTAAATATAAAAATGTTATTTTTAAAAGGGCGCTACTATTAAAAAATAAGCATGAGCAATGGGAATGTTCTTCCCCTCAGTGATTGTCAAGGATGGAGTATATCACAATCACCTGAAGGGCTTTTATATATTTATTTCCTATCTCCTCCTCCATTCTCTGCTCCATCCCAAAATAACTCCTCCCAGGATTGATTATTGATAAGTATTATATCCCTTAGATACGTGGGAGCAGGAAAAGGAAACAAAAAAAAATAGGCTAACCACTAAACTAACAAAACTCAAAATATAGAAATACTTAAGTCCACATAGCAAACCCAAGGGTAAAGGTGGAAAATGACTCACAGTTGAGTGACCAATGCCTAGCAGGTACCACAGCACCCCATCTACATTGGAGGAAGAGTATGAAAAGAAAAAAGAGAGAGAGAGAGAGAGAGAAAACATCCTTCATGATACCTGCTAGGCAGTAGTGCTAGCTTGGTACCTTGTATCGTACCATGAAGGATGGTTTATCTTCATTTTTCTCATCATTTTTTAGATGAGAAAAATTTGCCCAGTTAGGTGGTAAGTTGTTTATAAAAATAAATTTATTTAATTTATTAAAGAGAGCCATGGGCCTATAATGAGCAAATGTCATGAACCAAGGATTATGATTAACTGATCTCTGTACAAATGAATTAATGGGAGGGGGTGCTGGATGGAAAAATAAGAGTCATGTGGCCAAAGGCACAGAAGTAGTAAGTGGGGATGTCAGATCCCCATATTTAATTATCAAATGACCTTAAATAAAACAGCCTTTTGAAAATATCCCCCTCAATTTGTTTCTTGTAAGAGCTAGCTTTATAAACAAACAACTTAAAAAAGCAAGACAGAAAATTATTCCTACACCCATAAGTACAGCTTTGTAACAATAAAATATATAAGGCAAAGTTCTAGAAGGAAAAGCACCAAAACAACAGCAGTTGTGTTATAGGATTGTAAGTAATTTTTAATCTAGTTTCTAAATTCCATATATTGACATACTGTTTTAACAGTGAAAAAGGTAAGACTGTATCATTAACATACTTTATGTTACATAAGACCGGGTAGTATGACACAAAATAATTCCGTAAGACAAGAATCAGTCCATAAAGTAAAGTTCTTTACCAAGAACAAATATAGCAATCAATCATTATGATACAGGAATTGAGCTAAAAAGAGAAAAACTTTAGCTGAAAACTAGAGCAAACTTCCCTGGGTGAGAATACTAAATGAAGGAAGTTAGGCTAGCTAGCAAAATCACATAAACTCAATAACAGGGTTTTCAATGTTACATTTCTGCCAGAAATACGGAACATAAATCATGATAAGGAGATCAAAATAAATCAACCAGCAATCTGGGTTTTTTTTAAAAAAATGATAGCAGTCAACAAATAGTGTTGGAACAACTGGATATCCACATGCCAAAGAATGAAACTGGACACTCTCCCTTACATCGTAAACAAAAATTAACTCAAAATGAATCACAGATCTAAATGTAAAAGATAAAATTATATAACACTTAGAAAAAATATAGGAGCAAATCAGCTGGGCGCAGTGGCTCACGCCTGTAATCCCAGCACTTTGGGACGCCGAGGTGGCAGACCACCTGAGGTCAGGAGTTCGAGACCAGCTGCAACATGAAGAAACCCCGTCTCTACTAAAAATACAAAATTAGCTGGGTGTGGTGGTGCATGTCTGTAATCCCAGCTACTCGGGAGGTTGAGGCAGGAGAATTGCTTGAACCTGGGAGGCGCAGGTTGCAGTGAGCCCAGATCGCGCCATTCCACTCCAGCCTGGGCAACAAGAGCGAAACTCCGTCTCAAAAAAGAAAAAATATAGGAGCAAATCTTCATGATCACGAGTTACACAAAAGTTTCCTAAATACAACATCAAAAGCTGAAACAAAATAAGAAAAAAAAATGATAATTGGACTTAATTCAAATTAAAAACTTTTGTGCAGCAAAAGCTAAGCACATGAAAGATATCAAAATATGGAAAAGACAAATCACAGAATAGGATATAATATCACAAATCATATCTCTGATAACAGGACATATTCAGAATGAATAAAGAACTCCTACAACTCAACCTAAAAAAAAAAAAAAAAAGCAAATAACCCAATTTAAAAATGGGCAAAGAATCCAAAAGCGATAAACAATGACCAATAAGCACATGAAAAAAACAGCTATTACGGGAATGCAAATCAAAACTACAATGAAATGCAACTTCATGCCCACCAATATGGCAAAGCAAAAAAGATAACAAGTGTTGACAAGGATGTGAAAAAACTGGAACCCTGATACATTGCTATCGGAATGTAAAATGGTGCACACACTTTGGAAAAACAGTCTAGCAGTTTCTCATAATGTTAAACATAGAGTTACCTTACAGCCTAAAATTCCACTCCTAGGTACATACTCAACAAAAATGAAAACATATGTCTATACAAAAACTAGTATACAAATAGCCATGGCAGCACTGTTCCACAGCCCCAAAATGGAAACAACCCAAATGTCCATCAACTGATGAAAAATAAAATGTAGTACATCCACACAATGGAATATTATTCATTGATTAAAAAAAATTAAGTACTGATACATGCTACCACATAGAGGAACCCTGAAGACATTAAGTTACCAAGAAACACATATTGTTTGATTCCATTTATACAAAATGTCCAGATCTCCAGAACAGCCAAACCCATAAAGAAAAGTAGTGATTGCCTAGGGAGAGAGAGGGAACAGAATGAGGAGACCGCTAATGGGTACAGGGTTTCTTTTTGAGGTAACAAAAATTTTCTAAAATTAGGTTGTGGTGATTGCTGCACAACTCTGCAAATATACATACCCAAAACCATTTAATTATATGCTTTAAATGGGTAAATTGTATGATACATGAATTATATCTCAATATAGTTGTTTTCTTAATGGCAGTGTATTTCACTATTAAATTTTAAATTTGAAAACAAAAAATCTTAAACAACAATTAGACTGAATGTTAATTGCTATTACCCAGAGTACAAAATGAAGAAATGACTTCTACTGAGTAAGTGATATAAAGGAAAAGTGAGATATAGGGATGGGATTTGAAAAATGAAAACAGGGAGCTATTGTTCATAAATGATTTGTCATCAAAATTTTAGTATTTATAACACAAAACAGGAATCAACATTATTTTAAAAACAGGACAGACAGGCTTTAACATCTTATAGGCCTCTTTCCAAAATTAGGACTCACAGATAACAAAATAATTTTTAAGGTAAAGACAAAGAGAGAGATAGCTAGTTTCCCAAAAGAATTTGCTAAGCAACAACCTCTTTATATGCGGGTATGCTTGGGCCTTTCAGAATTACAACGAAAAAGAAGAGGTGGTATATCCTTATGATATATGGGAATCTACCAATATTACATGTACAGCTCAAAACTAAAATAATAATAGTAATATAATGAAAAAGTCAAGTCACTGTGACTCCTCAAACAAAAAGAGATAAGACTGGAAAAACAATCCAGTATCACAGCAAAGAAAGCAAGCAAGTAATGATACACAAATAATAGCTGGGAAAGGAAAGAGTCTGGTTAGGCAATATAGCCAAGTGGATTTTTTTGAAGAGCAGGTATTTTAGGAATGGATATACTAATCTAATATCTGCTCTCAATTTACTTTCTCTGTTCGTTAGTTTCTCTTCAGCTAGAAAAGCCTATCTCAGGAACAGTTAAGAATCTGGTGCCTTTACCTCAAAAGATGAAGAAAGAGGAAAGACATACTATGAAGAGGAAAAGTTCGAGATTTACAATTGAGAGTAGTTAAGGCAAGAAAGCTACTGCCTTAATCAAACCTGTTTAATGATAGTGATGAAAAACAGGAGATAATGACAATAGAGGCACATCCCAAGTAAGGCATGGGATCTGAAACATCAAGTCTGTGCATGCTGCTGCCTCTGAATGGGATAAGGAAAAAAGGTGAGATCATCCCCTATGAATATGGGTAGGGACAGCTAGACTAAAGACAAAGCCCATGGGTACTCCTTGTATTATAGGATATTCAAGTGAATAAACCCTGGGTCTGATAGTAAGATTTAGTGTAATCTGCTAAAAAAAAAAAGTTAAGACCAAAAATGATAAGCCCGTAATAATCATATAGGAAGTCAAGAAAAGCAAGTAAAACTGGTAATGAGTCTCAAACTTTTTTTTTTACAGTGTCCCCTTAGGGCAAAAGATCTCTTAATCCATCTACCTACACAAAACCCCACTTTTCAGTGGAAAAAACTCAATAATATCAATGAAACAAGTTTTAGGGAGACTGGGTAACTTATATTTAAATCGTAATGTATATACAGTTGACCCTCGGTATCTGCAGGTTCAACCAACCTCTTCAATCAAAGTTTTAAGAGAAAAAATAAAGGGACAGTGGCCGGGTGCAGTGGCTCACGCCTGTAATCCCAACACTTTGGGAGGCTAAAGCAGGTGGATTGCTTGAACCCAGGAATTTAAGACCAATCTGGGCAACACGGTGAAACCCCATCTGTATATAAAATATTAAAAATTAGCCAGGTATGGTGGCACACGCCTGTAGTCCCAGCTACTCAGGAGGCTGAGGGGAGAATCACCAGGCAGTCAAGGCTGCAGTGAGCAGTGACTGCAGTGATTGTGCCACTGCACTCCAGCCTGAGCAACAGAGTGAGACCCTGTCTCAAAAAAAAAAAGGATGGTTGCATCTGTACTAAACATGCTACAGACATTTGTCTTGTCATTATTACCTAAACAATACAGTATAACATATATTTACATGGTATTTACCATTATATTAGGTATTATAAGTAATCTAGAGATGATTTTAAGCATACAGGAAAATGTAGGAAAATATAGGATCATTGACCCTTAAGAGCTAAAGAAAATGGGAATTGAGAGAAGCACAATGGTCCTGATCATAAGGCAATGGGGGTTGGTGGAGAGACAGGCAACTGTGTGGAAGAACTGGTCCAAAAAAGGGAGCTAAAAGTCACTTTAAGGGACAAAGGGGCCAGGCACGGTGGCTCATGCCTGTAATCCCAACACTTTGGGAGGCTGGGGTGGGAGGATCATTTGACCCCAAGAGTTTGAGACCAGCCGAGGCAACATGGCAAAATCCCATCTCCACAAAAAGTTTAAAACGTAGCCAGGTGTGGTGGTGGTGCACAGCTGTAGGACCAGCTACTCAGGAGGCTTAGGTGGGAGGATCTGAACTCTGGAAGTCAAGGCTGCAGTGAGCTACAATCACATCACTGCGCTGCAGCCTAGGAGACAAAAGGAGACCCTGTCTCAATAAATGAATATTAGGTTGGTACAAAAGTAATTGCGGTTTTTATTATTACTTTTAATAAATAAAGAGACAAAAGGCAAACTACCATAGTTATGACCAGGGGTGGTACTGGCAGAAATGTGCTAACAATGTGTCCTGGAGAAGGAAGCTGTGCAGGTGGAGAGGAGGAGTAGCTTCCAGCCTGCCCTCCTTCAGTTAGTCTTTCCTGAGTCAACTCACGCCAGGAGAACGCAAGCAATGAGTAATAACTTTTCTGATGGGAGGGGCAGTGACCCAAGACTGTGCAAGGAGGGTAAGATAGTTATCTATGTATTGGCTGCATGAAGATCAGAATGCATAACAGTAAGGGATAAGGCTGAGTTCGTTCTAGGACACCAGTAACATGAGGGGAAGGGGGAAAGTAGTTCAAAACTAGGCTTAGTGAGTAATTATCAACAGGAAGTACGGGTAGCCGGTAATCTCCAGCTGAGGCAGAACAGTGGTTAAGTGTCTGGATCCAGGCTACCCGAATAGCAATCTGAGTCCCCTACTTTATTTTCTCTGTGACCTTGGCCAAGTCACTTAACCTCTCTGCGCCCCATCTGTAAAAGGAGAGTAATAGAACCTACCTAATACGGTTGTTTTGTGGCTTAAATAAGTTGCATTTGTAAAATCACTGTTTACAACGTCTTGCACTTTATGTAACAAGTGCTACCTAAATTTGTTAAATAAGTTGAGGTAAGTCGGGATTTCTTTTGACATCTCCAAATAAAATGGAGATGTGCGTGCAAAAAAAAAAGAAATGGTAACTTGGAGGCGGCAGCAGGGTCAATTTTCCTCAGCGATGAGGAGGCTGCACCGTGGGCGAGGGTCGTCCTCGTAATAAGGAAGCAGGGATAAAGGAGCAGCGGCTCCCAGGAGAGGGGCGCGGGTTGGGGGAACTTCCATCCAGGCCTAGGATTTCCAAGGACTCGTTTCTGAGAAGTGGCTGTGATTCTGAGGCAAGACTTTGATTTCGAGCACCAGATCATGGAGTGAAATTCTGTGTTATCTGAAGAGCAGGACTCCTGTCTAGGGCAGGACGGAGTTGGAGTCGGAGGGAGAAGGGTGATGTCCCCAGGGGGAAGATCTGACGGGAGCCACCACCATCTGTCGGGCGCCCGCTCGTTCCCCAGCGCCGGACTAGCCTCGGAGGGAGAACGAAGGCTGCTCCAGCCCCGAGGGAGACAGCGGGAGCCTCCTGAGTCACTGGGCTATGGGGCGCCGCGAAGGGACCCTGCGTCGGGGCTGCGAAGGGAGACCGCCTCGCCCGGAACGCAGGGTCTCTCCCAAGGGAGAGGCCAGCGCCGGCCATGGAGACAGCCGGCCGGAGCCCGGACCCAGAGGAGCCTGCCCCGTCCCGCCCGTTCCCGCCCCTCGGTGGCCCCGGCACCCGGGGTACCTGAGCGTGGGCCCGATGCAGGCCGTGTCAGTGCTCTCGATCTCTCGCAAGATCCGCTCGTGCTCTGCCGCTGTCTCCAGGCTCTCCGCCTCCGCCATCTTACCCCGCTCCATAGACTGGGGGCGCCGCGCAGCGCGTCCCCTCCGTCAGCTCGGCTCACCTTTTCGCTGCCCCACACTCCCTCTTCCACCCCAGGCTCCACAGCCGCCACAGCCTCTGGCTACCCGCAGGCCGACCCCTCCCTCAGGCTCGGCACGCCCCCTTGCGTCACCGCGTCCGTCGGCGTTCTGCGTAATGTCCGCTGGGATTTGTAGTTCTCTGGGAAATAATAGGTTGGATTCCGTGCATTCATACATTGCATTCATACATTGAATCCGCAAATACTTGTTGAAAGCCCACTGTAAGCTAAAAACAGTTAACAACACTGCGTAAACAGTGATGATCAAGTCAGGCAGTGGCACTAAGCCTACAAATTCTTGTTTACCACCTTTGTCACAAAGTGCAAAGACTCTGTAGGTGCGAATAATAAAGTAACTTAATGTCTGACAGAAGCCTTACAATCTAGTGGGGGAGACACGGGGAGCTGGAGAATTCAAAACCGTGAACTGTGAGCCAGTACAGAGAATGGAGTTCAGAGATCTCTTCTGGTTGCCAAAGTTTCATAAAGAGGCTGAGTTTCGGAGGTTAAAAGGCATAACCGGAAGTTGTGAGGAGAATCCAGACGGCCGAAAAGAATTTCATTTGCACTGACGTGTAAAGAAGTAGTAGTAAGGGATGGGTCTGGAAAGGCATGTTGGAGAGAAATTGCGAGGAGCCTTAAATAGTGGGCTGAGAAATGTGGACTTTGTTCTAATGGTTCCACTGATCCAACAACCAACTGCAACAGAGGCACCTGGAAACATTTTTTTTTTTTTTTTAAATACAGACTAACGGTCATACATCTGGAGATTCTGATCCAGGCATCTGCATTTCATGAACTCCTCAGTTACAATTTAAAAATCAGATTTATTGATCATTGCTTGAGTTGTTACATAACACAACGAATGGGAAGACACAGAAGGTTTTTAAGAGGAGTGACACATCAAAATGTGGGCGTTAGGAAATTTGGTGAAGGGCAAGTGTGCAAGATGTGCAGAGATAGAGAATTTGGAGATAAGGAAACGCCATAGGAGATGATAAGGCCTAAACCAGGGAAGCAGCAATGAGAATGAAAAAGAATGAGCAAATAGGAAAACATCAAAAAGGGAGAATTGACAGGATTTACTAGATACCAAAAAGGTTAGATATTACTCCAAGGTTTAGTACCAGAGTGACTAGTAGAAGAGGGTTTCCACTGACAAAAAAAGTCATGAGACAAAAAAACTGGAAGTTTAGGCTAAATAACTTGTGCTACAACCATACTACAGACTAGTATGCAATCATTAAAAAGAAAGACAAAAGACTCTATGGTCATACATGAAACTGTCTCCAAGTTGTAGTTGTTAAGCAGAAAAAAGCAAGGCATGAAACAGTATATAGACTCTGTCCTCATTTGTTTTTTAAAAGAATAAATACTCATATATATGCTTTGATATATATACACACACACACATATATATAATATTACATAGGTAGAATATTTCTGAAACGGTGCCCAAAAACTGTTAACAGTAATGGCATCCAGGAAAAAAATTGGAAAGAAGGAGTCTGAAGTGGGAAGAAGGTAATTTTTAATTATCTATCATTTGCACTCTTGGAATTATTTTCCTTGTGCATGCATTACTTTTTTAGTAAAAATGGTAGTCATTACCTAAGAACACATTTTAAAAATAAATAAACCACTAGTAAGGGGAATGGGTTACAAGTGCTAATTTGCCAGGAAGAGAGCAAGTTGATAAATCTGTCTGTCTCTAGATAATCTCTGCCTGTCCTCGTTTTGTTTCATTACTCATGTTTAAACAATTCCAAACAGACGTAGGAGGGGTAGGGAGAGTGTGGAGCCTTTGATATTTCTAAAGATCTCTTGAAATACATGACCGAGGGTCCCTTCAGACACCCATTTTAGCATCTCACTCAACAAGTTTTTCACCTATAACAGGATCCAGGCTGCTGCATAGACTAGATATATTCAGTAGTGGTTAAACTAGCTTCTGCTACTGTCAGCAGTTTTTGTGAGCCTCCACAGAGGCCGGAGGCCACACATCTCAGCAACAGGGAACAGGTCTGGAGTAAGCAGTATTGGAAACCTCCAGTGAAGAAGACAAGATGACCTGTCTAATGTTTATGTCCTCCAAATAGAAAGAATGTGAGTCCCATTGATTCAGTTCCAGCATTACTGGTTAAAATGTATTGAGCAGGTTGGGCGCAGTAGCTCATGCCTGTAATCCCAGCACTTTGGGAGGCCGAGGTAGGTGGATCACCTGAGGTCAAGAGTTTGAGACCAGTCTGGCCAACATGGTAAAACACTGTCTCTACTAAAAATGTAAAAATTAGCCCAGCATGGTGGCAGGTACCTGTAATCCCAGCTACTCAGGAGGCCGAGGCGGGAGAATCATTTGAACCTGGGAGACGTAGGTTGCAGTGAGCCAAGATCATGCCACTGCACTCTCACCTAGGTGACAGAGTGAGACTCCATCTCAAAAACAAGCAAACAAAAAAATGCATTGAGCACTTTCTGTGCGCCAAGCACAATATACAAAATAAGTACTTCACATATATCAACCTTGTTAAATCCTTACAACAATCCTTTGCAGTAAACAACAAGTGTCCCCTTTTACAGATAAGAAAGCTGAAATATTAGGCAACACCCCACATCTCACATCCAGTAATGAAGCTGGTATTCGAACCAGGTCCATCTGATTCAAAGGCCTATTTCCTAACCAGTAGCCCATGCTGCCCCACCCAGGCCCTTCACAGCCACGAGTTTACTGTGTGATCATTCTGCCACTCTACCTCTGCTTCTACGTTGATATAATGGATTGTATCATTTCTGAGACCGCTTCCAAATCACCTTGGAGACCTCTTCACAAAATCACATCACTCTGCTTACCTAGAATGAACTGGTTTTCTCTTCTGCATGAGTAGGTAGGCAGCATCAGCATTCTCACTGCTCTCCACTGCCACATCTAGGCTGTTGTTTCAATACCCTGATTCCCCAACTCTCCTTTGAAGTCTAGGGCATCTGGTTGTGCCACAATTATCTACTAACATCCATATTCCTCAGAAATGTTACCTCTTGGCTCACAGTTTTAGGGACAGGAGGCAGGGAACTTCTGGGCAGAAGAGGGCAGGTCCCCAGCAAGGGCCCCACCCTCAAGCCAGAACCACAGCCCAAAGTGAGAACATATATCCCTGTTTTCCTGCTTGAATATTGCCTTTTCCAAAACCACCCACGGCCCACCCCACTCCCCATCCTGTGCCCATAAAAACCCCAGGCTCGACTGGCAGAGAGGAGAAGCAGCTGAACATCAGAGACTATGGTTGAACATTGGAGATACGGGTCTTGACTTCAAAGGGAGAGCTTTATGGAGTAGCTCTGAGGGAAAATTACGTTCCCACTCTGTCCCATTTACAGCTCCCCTTCCCAGTGAGAGCCACCTTCCTCAGCAATAAAATCTCTCACATTTACCATCTTCAACTCTGTGTGACCTCATTCCTCCTGGATGCCAGGTGCAGATGCAAAAGTCTATCACACTGACCCTCCACTGAGCTGCTAACACTTAAGCTGTCCATGGATGGCAAAGCTAAAAGAGCACTGTAACACTTCCTCTGGGGCTTCAGGGGTCACGAGCGCCCTCCCCTAGACACTGCCACAGGACCAATATGGAGTTGGGTCTTGCTGGCGCCCAAAGGTGCTCGTCCCAGCTCCTGCACACATTCACCTGCACTCTCCCTCCCACAATAGGTGGAGCAGCAAGTGAGTGGAGTTCACCCCTGCCAGTGCCTGTGCACTTCAGTTTCCACCCACAAAAGGGTCAGGGGAATTTCCTTCTTCCACAGTTTTTCTCTCCACCCTATTCCTTATCATGACCCCAAGGAATTTCAACATCGGGACTGTGCCTGCTGACCACTCTGACTTCACTGATCGATCCCAAGTATCCCAGCCAGGTTCCTGGTGCTACATAGACAATCCATTCATGGCTTCACCTCCTACCTTAATATAGTAAGTCCTAACTTAAAATCACCAATAGGTTCTTGGAAACTGAAACTTTAAGCGAAACTGTGTATAATGAAATTAATTTACTACAGTTCACTGATATAGACAAGAGTTAAGTTTCTACGGCCTATTTTTGATCTCAAAAACATTACCAAACTTCTAAATAAACACCAAAACACTTCTATTATTAAATATTGAAATAAGAGCTAGACATACATTTTAAAAAGATTAATAGAAACAAATAAGATAATGATTTACCCATTTTTTGGTGAACCAGTGAGTGACAGCAATTGTAGTGGTGGTGGGTTAAATCACGGAATTAATGTTTACAAGGCAAAAATTATAGGGAGTACCTCCTACCCAAGGCTCAAAAAAATTACTGAGTGCTTTAGTACAGCATCATTTATTGTTGTGCAAATGATTATCAGATACTTTAGGATGTCTTCTTGTACAATAAGTTGTAGTCATTCATTTTCCAACTTGCTTATTCCAATTCAGGGTTGCAGGGGGCCAGAGCCTAACAGCTCAGGACCCAAGATAGGCACCAACCCTGGACAGAATGCCATTGCATGGCAGGGTGTACTCACACACAGAAACAATTTAGAGATGCCAAGAACGTAACGTGAACATCTTTGGGATGTGGGAGGAAAACTGAAGTACCGGGAGGAAAACCAAAGTACCAGGAGAAAATGCAGGCAGACATAGGGAGAATGTGCAAATTTCGCACAGACAGTGGCCCTGGCTGGGAATCTATTTTTTTCTCATCAAATGTCAACCTAAAAAATCCAAAAGTTCAGAATCTAGTTTAAAAAGAGTTTATTCAAGCACAAGGGTTGAAGAGGGCCACCTGGGAGCATAGATTCAAATTGCCCTGAATAATACACACTCCAAAATTAGTGGCAGTTACAAATGGTTTCTTTGGGTTTTTGTTTTTTTTTTTTTTGGCGGGGGAGGAGGGTGAGAAGGAGTCTCACTCTGTCGCCCAGGATACAGTGCAGTGGCATGATCTTGGCTCCCTGCAACCTGCATCTCCCAGGTTCAAGTGATTCTCCTGTCTCAGCCTCCCAAGTAGCTGGGATTACAGACACCTGCCACTATGCACAGCTAATTTTTATATATTTAGTAGAGATGGGGTTTCGCCATGTTGGCCAGGCTGGTCTCGAACTCCTGACCTCAGATGATCTGTCCTCCTCAGTCTCCCAAAGTGTTGGGATTACAGGTGTGAGCCACCACACCTGGCCAGTTACAAATGGGTGGGGTTTTTTTGTTTTGTTTTGTTTTGTTTTTGAGATGGAGTCTCACTCTGTTGCCCAGGCTGGAGTACAGTGGTGTGATCTTGGCTCACTACAACCTCCTCCTCCTAGGTTCAACTGATTCTCCTGCCTTGGCCTCTCAAGTAGCTGGGATTACAGGCTACCACCACCACGCCAGGCTAATTTTTGTATTTTTAGTAGAGACATGGATTTCACTATGTTAGCCAGGTTGGTCTTGAACTCCTGACCTCAGGTAATCCTCCCGCCTCAGCCTCCCAAAGTGCTGGGATTACAGGTGTGAGCTACCTCCCCCAGCTACAAGTGAGTTTTCAAAGGAAAAAACAAGAGGCAGTTTCTAAGTTTACCAAGAATTTACATTAAAATAATATAAGCTATTGATTGGCTTTAAATTGTTCTTTGCATCACAAACTCCAGGAATATGAAGATAATGGATGAGGCAGCTAGTCAGGAACAAAATGTGTTTTAACAATTGCCCCAAGCATGGGTGTGGGGGTAGGACTAAAGCCCCATACCCAGGTCTCTCTCAGCCTGATAAATTTTGCCTAACTCACAAACTCAGACAGCTCTGAGCTATCTTTCAATTTTCCAGTATTATGACAAAATGACGTTATTTGGTTATTCAAGGACCTGCCTGTATTCCACAAACACTGCTTTTCCCTTAAGACTATTAAATTCCTCTCTCTGACTCTTTTCCAGTCACCTCTTCCTCTGCCTAATTTCTATGAGACCTGCACTTTAATCCTGATCATCCCTGATTTCTATATTATCTATTAGCATCTTTTCCCTTTTATCTAAGAAAAATTTGGATGGAATTTCTTCCATCCAAAATTTCAATTCAGAGAAACCTGAGTTTGCTTCCTGGCTTTTCCATTAATCAGCAGGTGAGTGTGGGTAAGTTATATGGCTTCCTCAAGCTACAATTTTCTCGAACATAAAATGGAGTTTATAAGGCCGGGTGAGGTGTCTCACACCTGTGATCCCAGAGCTGTGGGAGGCTGAGGTGGGAGGATTGCTTGAGTCCAGGAGTTTGAGACCAGCCTGGACAACATAAAAAGACCCAATGTGCCTGGACAACATGGAAAGAACCAATGTCTACGAAAATTTTTAAAGATTAGCCAGGAGTGTTGGTGCATGCCTGTAGTCCCAGATCCTCTGGAGGCTGAGGCAGGAGGATCACTCCAGCCCAGGAGTTTGAAGTTGCCGTGAGTTACGATCACACTACTGCACTCCAGCCTGGGTGACAAAGGAAGACACTGTATCAAAAAGAATGGATCTTATAACCTACACCTTAGGCAATTGTAAGAATTATAAATAATTAATGCAAGGGGCCTAGCACAGAGCTTGTTGGAATAAGTTACCTGCTACCCACGTGTATCCCCACGAACCACCAATTTGACTAAACCTTCCCTAATTTTCTAGCTTCCTTTAACATACCGATCTTCCGCTATACCCACATTGTCAATCTCTCCTCTTTTGTGGAGTCCTGATAAGATAAGTAAGCAACAATGAGGAAGGGGTCCCAGATGAGGTAGAACAATTGTTCTGAGAGATGACTAATCACAGACAATCTGCTGGCACAACATCCTGTTCCCGATACCTCATTCTGCACATACTCCCCTCCAGCATGACTCTAGAAAACTTCCCTTCAACCCCTGCCTCTTTGCAGACAACTCCTTCTCTGCTATGCTGCCCATTGCACCCTTGCAATGTATCTTCATACTTTCTCGAATAAATCTGCCTTTCTTTCCCTATGACTGTCTTTGTAAATTCCTTTACCACCTGCCACACCTTTCCCAGCCTGTCACACACAGGACACCCTTCTATTGTAATCAGGAAATAAGACTGTAACCATGGCAACTAGCACAGACACATTTATGTTACTCAACATCATTTGGGCCCTCAGGGTTCCTCACCCATCCTTTGACTTCTAATCCTGCTCACAGCATCAAGTTATTTTTTTCCTTTAAACAAAAATTTATTTTAAGTAGAGATCGCGGTGGGGGGGGAGGGGGAGTGGTCTCACTATGTTGCTCAGGTTGGTCTCGAACTCCTGACCTCAAGCAATCCTCTAGCCTCAGCATCTCCAGTAGCTGGGATTACAGGCGCCAACCACCACACCTGGCTCACAGAATCTATTTATAAGCTTTTCCTCTCTACTTAAAACCCTAGTTCTACTCCCCATCCTTCTCATTCTTAGGAGATACCTTTGTCTCTCACTTTATCAACAGGCCTACCATCCATCATTAAGTCCTCATTTTCCCTCCCCTTCACCGTCTTTTCATCCAATTCCACCCATGTCCTGTGTAAAAGGAATGGAGAGCCTGTCATTCTCCAAAGTCAACTTCCCATCTGTAACAGTCCTGTAATAATCTCTTTTCCTTCTTAGAGCTTTAGTCTCCCCTCTTTGCTTTATCTTGATCAGTAAACACATGTTTGAGTCTTTACAACTAAAGATAATCTCGTCGGCCTTGCTTCCCTGAGCTATTCCAGTTCCCCATTCCATTCACTCCTTGGAAATGTAGTTTACACTCCTCCTCTTTACCTCTCCCTTGCTCTTAATGTCTTAACTCAAACCACTCCAGACGAACAACTTTCCAAGGTGATCCTAAACTTTCTGACTGCCAAATCCAAAAGCATTTTTCCAGCCTTCATCCTACCTGATCTCTACTCATTATTTGACATTATTGACCGCAGATGTTGTATGGAAGCGAGAAATAGGAAGAAAAGCGGAGTGGGTCCCCTTTCATAACCTTAACTCAAGTCTTCACAAAATGTTAGAGTGCAGGCCTGGTTGACTCCCTGTCTGTAGTTCATTGCATTATTATTCCCAGTTCTTCACTTGTCAGGTGATTTTGCAGTTCTTCCCACTACAGGTGGAGTATCACCCCCTGACTCTTGACTTTGGGTTCAGCCATGTGACTTGCTCTGGCCAATGGGACAGATAAGGGTTAATGAGAGGCCTGAAATGCACTTACACGGTTGGTCTTGCTCTCTTGCCTTTCTGGTCTCAAACACTGTGAGAAGTCCATGCCTAGTATAGCCCACTCGTCCAGGGAGAGTGAAAGGCATGTTGAGCAGAGATACCCAGCCAACCTACAAACTGCAGCCTAAATTAGAGCCACCCCAGCTGACCACAGCCTCTTAAGTGAGAAACAATTACTTCATGTTGTATGCCACTGCCTTTTGGGTTGGTTGGTTACATAGCTTTATTGTAACAATAGCTATCTGATACACACTTCCTTCAAAAAAGTTTATCTTACCTTAGCTTCTGGAGCACTTAACTCTTCTGATTCTGCTCCTGTTGTACTTGAGCTTCTTAGTCTTCTCCACCATGTTTTTTAGTCCATATACAAGCTCGGTTCTCTTCTCAGCCTTCTTTTCTAGCCACTTCTCACTCTTTCCCTGAGTGATCTCATTTAATCCCAGAGGGTAAAAACAAATTTTACATTTGACTTCGAAAGTTTTCCTTTAAACTTCAGACCCAGACGCTGGCTGCCTTCTAAGCATTGCTGCTTAAAATCCTGCCACCACTTCAAACTCAATATTTTATTTTATTTTATTTCATTTTATTTATTTTTTGAGATAGGGTCTGGCTCTGTCACCCAGGCTGCAGTGCAGTGGGGCGATTATGCTTCACTGCAGCCTCGACCTCCTGGGCTCAAGAAATCCTCCTGCTTCCACCTTTCCAGTAGCTGAGACTACAGGTACATGCCACCATGCCTAGGTAAAAACTCAACATTTTAAGTGAATTTCTAAATTCATGACAAAATCAGCTCTGACTCCTTCCCATCTTCTCTCTGACAGACAAACCACCACCTATTGTTATTTATTCAATAGCCGCAAATTTGGATCGTTCCATCCCAGTCCCACACAAAGACAAGAAACCTGGGGTGAGTAGCTGCACCTGAGCTAGTGGACTAGCTCAGGACTAGTTGGACTAGTTGCCTTGTGCCAACATGACTGGGACAAAGATCAGTCTCTGGAAGTTTGCCCTCCAAGTTTCATTCAGAGCTTGGTTCAGAAGACAGACTCAGAACAATTTCATCTTTGCTTCCAATCCTAATGACCCCCTGCCTACTATTCCAAATGTAAACCCCTCAGACTCTCTCTCTCCCTTACTGTTCTTAATTCCTCCTCACTACTGACTTGTACTTTAAGCCAGCCTCTTTTAACCTTTTCCCAGAATAATCCTGCTACCTCCTGCCTTAAATGAGCTTTGGCCTCCCTTTGATAACACTACATCCCTTACAGCCTTTCTGAGACAAAGTTGATGGTTCTGTTCTTCCATCATCATCCTCAATGCCTGGCTCTGGTCCTCACACTGCACTGCCTTCCAAATGCCAACTGTGAATCAATCATCCTTCTCTACTCCTATAGGCCTGAAGTGTCAAAGGCAACTGGAGAAGAGAGCACAAATGTGCAAACTGGTGCTGCCATTACCTACCCCGAGGTACCAATCTCTGCAAAGGTCTGCGTGCCTCCCTTCCCCAATGCCTTGTACCTGCCCCTAGTAAATTCACACTCATATTTACCTGTTTGGCTGGAAACACCCCACTAATTTGCTCAAGCCCTAGAACTCCACTACACACACATGCACACAGAGTAGTTTGCCTCACTCCTCTTCATTTAAAAAAAGACATCACTGTATGAGAACTCACTTATTCCAGTACTATTGCTACGTTACAAGTCATGCCAAACTTAGCAGTAGCAGTATAAAACAACAGCTATTTTCCTATTCTCACAGATTCTATGATGCAGTGTTTTCGGTATATTCAAAGCAACACAATCAATTTTAGAACATTTTCTTCACCCCAAAGAGAAATCCCATACCCATTAACAGTAAGTCCTCATTTCAACCCAACCTCCCCAGCCTTAGCCAGTTACTAAACTGTTCTAGCACTACAGATTTGCCTATTCTGGACATTTCATATAAATAGAATAATATAAAATGCGACCTTGTGTGTCTGACTTTTTCCAGTTACCCTAATGTTCATAGGATTCATCTATATTGTAACATGTATCACTACTTCATTGCTTTTTGTGGCCAAATAATATTCCATTGTATAGCTACACTACATTTTCTTTATCCATTCATTAGTTCATAGACATTCGAGTTGTTTCTATGTTTTAACTATTATCAGTAATGCCACTATGAATATTCATGTACAAGTTTTTATATGGGCATATGTTTTCAATTCTTTTTTTTTATAGACAGGATCTCACTCTGTCTCCCAGGCTGGAGGACAGTGGCATGATTACAGGTCCCTGCAGCCTCAGCTTCCCACCTCAGGTGGTTCACCCACCTCTGCCTCCCTCCTGAATGGCTGGGACTACAGGTATATGCCACCATGCCCAGCTAATTTTTAAAATTTTTGCAGAGATGGGTTTTTGCCATGTTGCCCAGGCTGGATGTTTTCAATTCTCTTGTGTAGATACACAGAGAGTAGAATCGTTGGGTCATATGGTAACTGTACGTTTAACTTTTTTTTTTTTTTTTTTTAAGGCAGGGTTTTGCTCTGTCACCTAGGCTGGAATGTAGTGGCATGATCATAATATACTGTAACCTTGATGTCCTTGGCTCAAGGACCCTCCAGCCTTGGCCTCCCGAGTAGGTAGGACTATAGTTGCAAGCCACCACGCCTGGCTAATTTTTGTCTTTTTTATAGAGATGGGATTTCGCCATGTTGCTCAGGCTGCTGTCAAACTCCTGGGCTTAAGTGATCCTCCTGCTCTGGTCTCCCAAAGTGCTGGGATTAAAGCATGAGTCACCGCTCCCGGCCTGGTTTTGTATGTTCTTTTAATTTTAGCTATTCTAGTGGGTATGAAGTGACATCTTATTGTTTTGACTGTATTTCCCTAATAGCTAATGGTGTTGAGTATCTTTTTCATTTGTATGTCTTCTTTGGAGACACGTTTATTCAGATTCTTTCCCCATATTTCAATTGGTTTATTTTATGTTATTATCATTGTTGAGTTGTAAGAGTTCTTCATATATTTTGGATATAAATTCCTTATCAAATATGTGATTTACAAATATCTTCTTCCATTCTGTAGCTTGTCTTTTCACTTTCATTATAGTGTTCTTTGAAGGATAAAATGTCAGCGAAGTTCAATTTATCTATTTCTTCTTCTGTGGTTTATGCATTTGGTATCATATCTAAGAAGCCATTGCCTAACCCAAGCCAATGAATGTTTATCTGATGTTTTTATCTAAGAGTTTTATAGTGTTAACCCAGGTCTGTATCCATTTCAAGCTAATTTTTATAAATGCTGTGAGGTAGGGCTCCAACATCATTGTTTTGTATGTGGATGTCCAGTTGTCCACATACCAGTCACTGAAAGAGACTATTCTTTCCCTATTGAATTATCTTGTCACTCTTGTTGAAAATCAATTGATCATAAATGTAAGGTTTTATTTATGGATTCTCAATTATATTTCAGGCATCCATATTTCTACTTTTATGTCAATACAACACTTTTCTTGATTACTATAACTTTGTAGTAAGTTTCAAATTAGGAAGGGCGAGTCCTCCAACTTTGTTTTTCTTTTTCAAGATTGTTTGGCTATTCTAGGTCCCTACATTTCCAAAAGAATTTTAGAATAAGCTTGTCAATTTCTACAACAATAACGACAAAAACAGCCACCTAGTAAGTTTCGATAAGGACTTTGTGAATCTGCAGTTCTGTTTGTGGAGTATTGCCATCTTAAGAATATTAACTTTTCTGATCAATGAGCATGGCATATCTTTCCATTTATTTCATCTTTATCAATTTGTTTAGCTGCGAAACAAAAATATTTTACGGATTTTAGTGCCAACTCTTGCACATATTTATTAAAGTTACAAGTTTTTGGAGAAGGGGGATCTTCCCTCTGTTTGTATTGGTCAGTCTAGCTAAAGGTTTTTCCATTCTGTTTATCTTTTCAAAGAACCAGCTTTTGGTTTATTGACTTACCCTGTTGTTTTTCTATTCTGTTTCATTTATTTGTTCTCTAATCTTTATTATTTCCTCTCTTCTGCTTGCTTTAGATTTAGTTTGCTCTTATTTTTCTGATTTCTCAAGGAAGAAAATTTGGGAACTTTCTTCCTTTTTAATATGCGCATTTATAGCTATAAATTTCCTTCTTGGTACTGTTTTAGCTGTATCCCATAAGTTTTGGTATGTTGTGTTTTGATTTCCATTCATCTTGATAAATTTTCTAATTTCCCTTGTGATTTTGTTTTTAACCCACTGGTTATTATAAATGTGTTGTTTAATTTCTATATATTTGTGAATTCCCAAATTTCCTTCTGCTGCTGATTTCTAACTTAATTCCATTGTGGTGCAGAACGCATCTTTTGTGTTATTTCAATATTTTATTTTTTTTATTTTATTTTATTTTGAGAAAGAGTCTCACTCTGATGCCCAGGCCAGAATGCAGTGGCATGATCCTGGTTCACTGCAACCTCTGCTTCCCGGGTTCAAGCAATTCTGCTTCAGCCTCCCGAGTAGTTGGGATTATAGGCATGCACCACCACACCCAGCTAATTTTTGTGTTTTTGGTAGAGAGGGGGTTTCACCATGTTGGCCAGGCTGGTCTCAAATTCCTGACCTCAGGTGATTCGCCCGCCTTGGCCTCCCAAAGTGCTGGGATTACAGGCGTGAGCCACCACACCTGGCCATTATTTCAGTCTTTTAAAATGTATTTCTGTGGTCTCTCATAAAGAGTGTTCTATGTGCACTTGAGAAGAATATGTATTCTGCTGTTATTCAAGCCTACTATTCTCTTGCTCTTAGTTGTCCTACCTATTATTGAAAATGGAATAATGAAGTCTCCAACTAGTTTTTGAAGGGATTCTACTCTTAATTATCTCTTAGGTGTTTCAAAATTGATTTTATGCTCTCTCACATCTCAAATTCATCCAGTTAATGACACCCAGGTGCTCTCACCAGAAACTTGGTAGCCATCCTAGATTCCTCTTTTTTCCTCATGTCCTACATCTAAAAGACAACCAAGTCCTGCTAATTTTGCTTTTCTGTTCACTCCTTTTTATCTCATCCATCCCTTCCTAGTCCAGGTCCTTGCATCTCACTCAGATCTATTATAATCAGTCTACTTGCCTTCATTCTTAACATTGTTTTGCTAATGATGTTCATTCCACCTGGAACAACACACTGATTCTGTAAGACTTAACTGCAGAGTTAGCCTCTCCCCTGGGGATGCTTCCCTATATGATCTCATTCTCCCCTTTGGCCTCATGATCGCCTGTGTATACCTCTGTCCCAGAAGTTATCACATGATTTTACCACTTTCTTACCCTCAGGACAGCTCTTTCTCTCATTGCAGAGTAGTGAGGAGCACAGACTCTGGGGTCGGACTTTGTAGTTTAAAATCCTGACTCTACCAGTTTTTAGTTGTGTGATTCAGTAAATTATTAATATCTCTATACTTCAGTTTCCTAATCCATCATATGGGGATGATACTAACACCTACTTCATAGGATTAAATTGAAGTAATAGATGCAAAGTACTTAAACTAAGTGTCAATCTTAACATTATATTCACGTTGGTGGCCCCAGCACTTTAACAAAGGGCATGGCAGAGGAAGTACTTAGTTAGCATAGCTTGAACTGAAGTAAGTTAAACTACTTGTTTTTTGTTTGTTTGTTTGTTTTGTTTTGTTTTTTGAGATAGACTCTAACTCTGTTGCCCAGACTGGAGTGCAGTGGCATGATCTCCACTCACTGCAACCTCTGCCTCCTGTTCAAGTGATTCTCCTGCCTCAGCCTCCTGAGTAGCTGGGACTACAGGCATGCACCACCAAGACCAGCTAATTTTTGTATTTTTAGTAGAGATGGGGTTTTACCATGTTGGCTGGGCTGGTCTCGACTGACCTCAAGTGATCTACCTGCCTTGGCCTCCCAAAGTGCTGGAATTACAGGCATGAGCCACCGCGCCCAGCCTATTCTGCTCTTCATGTTTGAGCTCTTCTGCTCTTCTGCTCTTACCCTTCCTCTCTGTTGCTTAATTGATGAATTCATTCTTTGAGATCCAGCTTGTGTGGCTTTCTTCTGTAAAGAGAAGCCTTCCCTTCCACCCCAGGCAGGCAATCACTCTATATTGTTCCGGTCACACTGTGTGACTTTGAGTCATTGCAATAATCACAGCTACCATTTATGAAGCACCTGCTGGATGCTAGGACTATAATATGACTTCTTTCATTTAATCCTCACAATCATCCTGCTGTAAGCCAAGAATTGTTGTCTTCATTTTATTGATTAAAAAAACTGAAGCCCAGTGTGGTTAAATAACTTGCCCAAGGTCAGATGGTTAATAATCAAGTGACAGACTGAAGTTAGCAGCCCTGCATAACCTCAAAGCTCATACACTTTTTATTTTTTATTTTTGCTTTTAATAGTTTGCAAGTCTGCCTCTCCACATATACCATGAGCTTCTTGGAGGCAGGGATCTGTTCCAGCAGATGGTTCTCTTAGGGGAAGAAATATGTCTCCCTATAAGGCCTAACATTTCCTAGGTACAGTGCATCAATTGCATCAATACTCCTTCCTTCTGTCTCTCTCCATGGCATCCAGAGATGATTCTACACTGGCAGAAGGATAAAGACAAAGAATGATAATTGAGCCACAACAAAAGCAGCTCAGCCCCCAGGGCCCTCTTGGCCATGTTTGCTGTTCCAGGTGTCACTGGGGGCTGTGAAGAGGCCTCCCTGGAGTCTGAGCTCACTGGGTCCCCTGGGCAGTGATGTCACCCTCCTGCTCTGCCAGGCCCCTGAATCCACAATCATACTGACATCACCCATGTTTCCATGTTAGTAAGGAACTCAGACCTCGCCCACATGTCCCTGCCTGAGACAACTTCTGTGATCTTGATTTTGGGGGTCCATTCCTTTGCTCAGAGTTCTCTTTCCATGGGTGGACAACTTTCCTCCCTATCCTTCACCCTGACTTATCTGTCCCCTGTAACTGTAAGCTTCACTCAGCGCTTTGCTCTACTCAAATAGCCTGGGATCTCTGACACATTAGTCTAAATTAGGAAGCACAGGGGATTACAAAAAAAAAAAAAAAAAAATGCTCCTCCATGATTTTGTCAGACTGGAAAAGGGAAAAGCTGAACAAGAAGAAATTAGGGCAACTCATCAGCTTTTCCAACATCTGGCTGTGACAGGGCTCCTTTACTTTAAAGTAGCTGGAAACTTGAAGGGCTTCAACTCTGAACTTCGAGGTTTTTCACTTGCCTGTCTCCGTTAGCCTTAAGGAAAGCATCTCCAGAGAGGAATTCTCTCCCTCTAGCCACCAACCCCTAGTTTAATTCAAATTCGGCAAGTAATCATCAAGCAATCAAACAGAGAGCTGTTTACCCTAATACTTGGCACTATGGGATATGCTTTAAAACCAAAATGTGACAGACATTGCTCTACCTTAAATCTTTACATGGCGCCATTGCACCTAGAATAAAATCCAAACTATACCATGGCCCTGGGCACCTTCCCCCGGGCCACTCCCAGCTGCATCCTGTTCCACTCTTCCTGTGTCACTCACCTCCGACCACACCAGCCACCTTTCAGGCCCTCAAACACACCAAGACCTGGACCACTTCAGGCTTTTGCAATTTGCATTTGTGTTGAGAGCTGCATGACAAGTCAGAGTTCATAGGTCTTAGGTTAATTATCTCCTTAGAGACAGTAACAAACAGAATGTGGACCACTTGAGCATGGCAATTGAAGCTGCAGTACTGAAAGTCAAAATTGAAAGGATGGGGAAAGCCTGACCATTCTAGAATGTAGCCCTGGGCCCAGGCCTCATGTCAAGATGCTGCTCCAATAGAGGAGCACAGCCATGGGCTATCTTAGTTCCCCTGGTTCCTCTCACTGGTACAGCACTGGTTTAGGGGCCAGCTCCTGAGTTAGATCATCTAAGGCTACGATGAAGACTGCATTCTTTTCCTTCATCCCACTCATCCCAGTTTGTAATTAAATAATATTTGTTTGTATGTTTGCTTTCTTTCTCCCTCACTACACTGTAAATCCAAGGGGGGACAGGGACCATGTCTAATTTCTTTAATGTATTATTAAAACCTAAATCAGTGCCTGGCACATAGTAGGTGCTTAATAAATATTTGATGGCCAAACGAATGAAAAAGGTGAACTGTACCTTCAGAGAGCATCTCTGATCTATATGGGGAAGCTGGTATAGCATACACAAAGCAGGTAGACAATGTGCTTTATAAATTGGGGATGCAAGAAGTGGTGCATTACTTCAATTCCCTACAATCAATTTAAACCTACCTCCAAACTCCCATTTTGCTGGATTACTGGGAAATTCAGTCCCAGTCCACTGCTGGGAAAAGACCTAAAGGGCTTTCCTAGAGCAGAACATTTAGGGGAATCTCCAACTGAGATGCTCATTGCCCCAGTCTTGGTGGCCTTGTAAGGTAGCTCTGCGACTCCCAGACCACTCCTCCCTTAGGAAGTATTGTGGGGTTAGGAACCCTGGGGTCTGGAGTCCACTCAGAGGGCACTCCTTTCTACCATCTCACCACCTCTCCCAGGTGCCCCGAGGGGGCAGCCTAGGTTTCCCGCCTGCTTGGAAACCACCTCCAAATCTTGAAGGGCTCTCCTTTCCTCTCTGCCCTCTCCACCTCAGCCTTATCCCTTCAGATACTAGCCTGCTCCTCTTCCCCAGGGAGCATCAACCCAGCACAGAATTTAGATTTCCTTCTGACTGCTTTCCTTTCTGCTTTGCCACGCTAATGGCTCTGCCAGTGGTATCCAAAGCCCAGCTGTCTCCTTGTAATGTGAGAAGAAAATCAGGAGAATGGAAGACAAAATAAAAACTTGATACATTACCCTGTTCTACATTAATAGGAAACTCTACAAAGGCAGATACAATAAGGTCCTAAGTTGAAAATAATCAAGTACCAAATGTATGGTGTGATCAGAAGTGTTTGGGGTTAATTTCTCACCTCTAGTCTGTCTCACAACCTGTGTGCCCATCCTAGGCAATCTAATTTTTTTTTTTAGACAGGGACTTGCTCTGTCGTCCAGGCTATAGAGCAGTGGCACAATCATGGCTCACTGCAGCCTTGACCTCCCAGGCTCAAGCGATCCTCCTGCCTCAGCCCCTTCCCACTTCCCTACTGAGAAACTGGAACTACAGGCATACACTACTATGCTCGGCTAATTTTTTTTTTTTTTTTTTGAGATGGAGTCTCACTATATTGCCCAGACTGGTCTCAAATTCCTGGGCTCAAGCAATCCTCCCACCTCAGCTTCCCAAAGTTCTGGGATTATAGGCACAAGCTAACACACCTGGCCAGCAATCTAATTTTCTTGCACACTAGAGAGACACCCTGAATACACATTTACACCATGAAATCTTGTCAATGATTCTACTTCCGCAGTGGCTTGGATCTCTGCATTCCTTGCTTACAGCATTGCTATTACCACATGTCAAGGTGTAACATCTTGTGCCAGAACTTTTATAAAAATCTACCAATTTATTTTCCTAAAGCCCTCCTTCACCAGTATTTATTCCTTTGCTCTTCTATTCAAAGGTATTTTTGGAGCAATGATGGTGACACCAACTATGTGACCTTGGGTAAGTTGCTGACATCCCTTATGCTTCTATTTTTCAATCTGTAAAATCCAGATAATAATAATAATACCTCTCCTATATGAATCCTATATCATTATAAGACATGCCTGAGGCCAGGCATGGTGGCTCATGCCTGTAGTCCCAGCACTTTGGGAGGCCAAGGAAGGAGGGTCACCTGAGCCTAGAAGTTCAACACCAGAAACAGGGAGACCCCATCTCCACAAAAAAAATTTTTTTAATTAGCTGGGCATGATGATGCACACCTGTGGACCTGGGTACTCAGGATGGTGAGGTGGGAGGATCATTTGAGCCCAACAGTTCAAGGCTGCAGTGAGTCATGATGATGCCACTGCACTCTAGCAACAGAATAAGACCCGCTCTCCAAAAAAAAAAAAAAAAAAAAACAGTGTCTGGCATATAAGTAGTGCTGGATAAATGTTGGCTATTTTATTTGCTGTTGCTATTGTAATTGTTGTTGTTGATATTACTTGTCAGGCATTCTTAGATGCTGAAGATACAGTGGTAAACAAGAGAAGCAAGATCCCTGTGCTTATGGATCTTACCATATGGTCAGGGGAGAAAAAGGGATGTGTGTGTGTGTGTGTAAAATCTCAGATAGTTGCAGAGGCTATTTAAAGAATTTAAATGGAGTGACATACTACCCATATCCATTAAGATGGCTATTATGAACAAACAGAAAATAACAAATGTTTGTGTGGATGTAGAGAAATTGGAATACTTGTATATTGCTGATAGGAGTGTAAAATGTTACAGCCACTATGGAAACCACTGTGGTAGTTCTTCAAAAATTAAAGCTAAAACTACCATACGATATAGCAATTCCACTTCTAGGCCTACAGCCAAAAGAACTGAGAGGAGGGACTCAAAGAGATACTTGTACACCAACGTTTGTAGCAACAGTATTCATGATAGTCACTAGGTAGAAACCACCCAAATGCCCATCGACAGATGAATAGATAAATAAAATGTGGTATGTACACACAATACAATGGAATATTATTCATTCTTAAAAAGGAATGAGGCCAGGTGTGGTGGCTCACGCCTGTAATCCCAGCACTTTGGGAGGCTGAGGTGGGCAGATCACCTGAGGTCAGGCGTTTGAGACCAGCTTAACCAACATGGAGAAACCCCATCTCTACTAAAAATACAAAATTGGCCAGGCATGGTGGCGCATGCCTGTAATCCCAGCTACTCAGGAAGGCTGAAGCAGGAGAATCACTTGAACCCGGGGGTGGAGGTTGTGGTGAGCAGAGATTGTGCCATTGCACTCCAGCCTGGGCAACAAGAGTGAAACTCTGTCTCAAAAAAAAAAAAAACAGGAATAAAATTCTGACACATGATACAACATGAATGAAACCTGAAGATGTGCTAAATGAAATAAGCCAGACACAAAAGGACAAATATTGCATGATGCTACTATGATGAAGTGCCTAAAATACTGAAATTCATAAAGACAGACAGTAGAATGGAGGTTGCCAAGGGCTGAGGGGAGGGAGGAATGCAGTGTGTTGTTTAATGGATTCAGGGTTTCAGTTTGAGAAGATAAAAAAGTTCTGGAGATGAATGATGGTGATGATTGCATGACAATGCATATGCACTTAATGTTACTGAATTGCACACTTAAAAATGGTTCAAATGGTAAATTAAGTGTTATATATATTTTACCACAATGAGAATAAGTAAGCATTTTTTAATGGAGTGGCATAATGAGCCTGCTCAGGTCATTTCTAGACTGATGGTTAGAGAGGGTGTTTCTGAGGAAGCAAACTTTAACCTGAAGCTCTGAGTGACAAGAAGCAGCCAGCCATGAAAAGACAGTGGGTGAGGGGGAGCAGGGCAGGCAAGGGGGACAGAGAGTGCAAAGCCCTAAGGCAGAAACACATCTGGAGTGTTCCAGGGACCTAAATAAGGCTGGTGCAGCAGGAGTAGAAAGGGCAACAGAGGGACAGCCAGCTGGAATGGAGGGTGAAGAGGTGACCACAATCACCATGGACAGCTCTTTCAGGAAGTTTTTCTATAAAGAGAAACAGGAATAGGGCACATGTCAAAGGGGCTGCTGGGGAGATTTTTATTTTTTTATTTTGTTCAAGATGAGAATGATTGAGTAGAAAGGGAGAATCAATGCCACTTAAGAGACAGATAAATTTGGAGGACTAAAGTCCTTGAGTAAAGAGAAGGACTGGAACCCAGATCATTAGCAGAGTGTTTGGGGAGAGTTGATACCAGCACAATTCCACATTACTAAATTTAACAATGCTGGGACAGGGCATAACACAAAAACATAACATGTCCTTAAGTTAGAAAACACTGAGACCAAGTGAAAATAACTGATTGCTGCAGAAAATATCTGCTCCTGGAAGGTAATACTATGAACCAGGGAAAATAACTTGTTCATGAAGACTCACTTCAAAACTTTCGCCTAACTGTGCCCACCAATCCTCAGCTGTCTTATACTTTGTTGTCCAGTCCTAACCAGTTTTCCACTTTGAAAACCCACCTTAAAACCATCCAACCCAGGCCCTAAAACTCTATAAATACCCCGTCCTAATTTCCCCATTTTGAGATACTACTAAGATTCCAGCAAGGGGGCGTAGTCCCTTATTGCAGTGAGTCTGAGAAGCTACTTTTAACTTGATTAACAGATTTTTCTAATGGTATTTGGGGAATAGGCAGTTAACACTAGCTTTTGACAGGGGCAGAGGTATTCATCCATTTTAACAGGGCAGAGACTACAGATGCAAGTATCTTGAGGTTTAGTTTTTAGAGATGTGATGGAGTCATATTCCTAAACGACAAAAATTACATCACATCTACCACATATTAGTTTCCTATTGCTGTGGTAATAAATCTCCACAAACTTAATTACTTAAAACAACAAATGTATTACCTTATAGTTCTGTAGGTCAGAAGTTTAAAATGAGTTTCACTGGATTTAAAGTGCCAGTAAGGCGGCATTCTTTCTGGAGGCCCTGGGGAGAATCCATTTCCTTGATCTTTGCAGCTTCTATGGACTGACTGCATTCCTTTGCTTATAGTCTTCTTTAATCCTCAAAGCTAGATATTCAACCACTGTAATCACCGCATCCTCATTACATCTTCTCTGACTCTGATTTTCCTGCATCCCTCCTCACTCATAAGGACCCCTGTGATTACACTGGGGCTCACCTGGATCATCCTGGCTAATTTCCCATTTCAAGATCCTTAATCACGTCTGTAAAATCCCTTTTACCATGTAAGGATTATTCACAGATTCTACGGATTAGGATGTGGACATCTTTTGGAGCCACTATTCTGCATACCATACCCTATTATAAATGCTTAATGATTATTGCCGGCAAAATGAAACTCAGACCTTTAGCATGGCACTAAAATCCAGTCCCTTCCTAACCTTCCTAATCTCCTCCATCATGATATTCCTCATTCGACTCTAACCATTCACTTTATAAAAATGTATTGAACACCATCTATGTGCCAGGCACTATATTAGGTACTAGGAATATGAGAAGAGGAGGAGATAATAACACATAAACAAATAATTACAGATGGCAGGTGTGATCAGTGTTATAAAGAAAATAAAGCAAGGTAAGGAGGATGGGGAGCAATGGGGAAGACAGTGCGAGGTGGTCTTGGGAGACCATCGAGGCACGGTCATCAGTGGAACGAGTGAAGAGAGCGGTAAAGCCATGGACACAGAAGTAACTGGAGCTGGATGGAAGACTCAGAGTCTTCTAAGAAGAGGAGTGACAGGATCTGACTTATGTGTTAAAAGGTTACTCTGGCCTTTCTGTGGAGAACAGATTGTTAGACCAGAAGGAGGGAAGCGGGCACATAAATTAGAAGGAGGCTACTGTGACTGTTTGGGCAAGAGACGATGATGGCTTGGACACAGTGGCAGTCTCACTACAGGGGTGGCGAGAAGCGTTTGGATTTCAGATGTATTTCGAAAGCAGAGCTGGCAAATTTTGCTGATGGATTAGACATATGGTGTGAGAGAAAGAGAGGAGTCAAGGATGATTCTAAGGTTTTTGGCCTGAGCAAATGGAGGAATGGAGTTTCTGTTTCTAAGATCCAGAAGACTTGGGAGAGATGAAGTTGAGGAGGTGGGTGGTGAAATTGGGAATTTGATTTTGAACATGTTAGGTCTACTTTACATTCAAGTTGCAGTGTCAAGTAGGCAGTTAAATATATGAGTCTAGAGTTCATGTGAGATTAGGGTTGGAGATGCAAATTTGGGAGTCATAAAAATGTACATGTTATTAAATCCATAAAACTGGATAGGATTCCTGAGGGAGTGAGCACAGACAGAAGAAGAAATCCAAGGACTGAGTCCCGGGTTCCCTGATATTTAGAGGCTTTTCAAACCCAAAATGTCTTCTCCTGATCTTTACTGTGCTGTTCCTTCAGCCTGGACTATCTCCAACCCCACCACTGTCTTTCAAAATTGTATTCCAACAAGAGGAAAGGGGACTTGGGGGCACTTCATTTTTCAGCCCTTTTCTGAGGATTAGGGGTACAGTACTATCTAGGCTTCGTGTACTGTGGCAGGTAACGCAGACATAGCCTTGTCTCTTCTTGCTTGCTGAAAGAACTTGAATGTAGTTCAAGGCAGAGTGTTGGGCCCTAGGCTGTAAGTAATAATTGTCTAGTGATTCTCAGTCCTCAGGTGCTTCAGAATCACCCAAGGAGGTTAAAATGGTCAATTCTGCTATGCATATTGTACTACAATATTGTTTTTTAGTTTGGGCATGGTGGCTCATGCCTGTAATCCCAGCACATTAGGAGGCTGATGCAGGAGGATTGCTTGAGCTTAGGATTTTGAGATCAGCCTGGGAAACACGGCAAAACCCTGTCTCTACAAAACATTAGCCAGGCGTGGTGGTGCACACCTAATGGTCCCAGCTACTCAGGAGGTTTAGGTGGGAGGATCACTTGAGCCCGGGAGGCAGAAGTTGCAGTGAGCCGGGGAGGCAGAAGATTGTGCCACTGCACTCCAGCCTGGGCCACACAGCAAAACCCTGTCTTGAAAAGTAAATAAATACATAAATAAAATAATAATAAATTATTTTAAAAATCGCTTGTGGAGATTTTTAAAAATGGCAATCCTAGTTACATCCTCAGAAATTCTGACTTAGTTGGCCTGGGGTCATTGGTATTTTTTTAAAAGCTGCCCAGGGGATGATGATGTGCAGCCAGGTTTGAGAACCATGAGACAAGAGTGACAATTCTGTTCCCCTTTGTGAGATACAGTGTTAGAAACCAGCTTCCGGCCGGGTGCGGTGACTCAAGCCTGTAATCCCAGCACTTTGGGAGGCCGAGACGGGCGGATTACGAGGTCAGGAGATCGAGACCATCCTGGCTAACACGGTGAAACCCCGTCTCTACTACAAAAATACAAAAAAAATAGCCGGGCGAAGTGGCGGGCGCCTGTAGTCCCAGCTACTCGGGAGGCTGAGGCAGGAGAAAGGCGTGAACCCGGGAGGCGGAGCTTGCAGTGAGCAGAGATCCGGCCATTGCACTCCAGCCTAGGCGACAGAGCAAGACTCTGTCTCAAGAAAAAAAAAAAAAAAAAAGAAACCAGCTTCCCTAGAGTGACCGTGTAATGCAGTTCTGGCCAATAAGACCAAAAGGAAAGCTTCTGGGAGCTTCTGGAAAATGCTTTCCTTCCTGACTAAAGTAGAGCCCATCTGCAGTTGCTCGCCCCCATCTTTTTTTTTTTTTTTTTTTGATGAGATACACTCTGATAAATTATGTTCTCTTTCATCCTATTTCATTATTTCTTTTATTTTTTTATTATTAGATTTTATTCTTTTTTTTAAATTTAGTTTTAAGTTCCGTGATACATGTGCAGGTTTGTTACATAGGTAAACATGTACCATGCTCACCTCCATTCTGGATAGAGTTGGGATGCCCAGAGTTCTTTCCAGGATTCTGTGGGCCTGTCCCACTCTGCTCCTCCCTGAGGTGGGAGACGCAGCTCAACACCTTCCACCTCCTTCAGCTCCCACCTGCAGGAGGACGTCTCTCATCTTCCTGGTGCTAGAGTCCCATGACAGTGAACGGTCCTCTGGAATGGGGTCCTGCCTGCCAGCCCACACTGACATGGCCAGGTCTGCAGCGAGGGCAGACATGGAGACCCACATACCACATGTCTGCTGATTTCAAAGTTATAAGTCAGTCTAAATAAGATATGTTCATTCTCATACCTTAACAAATATACCTTTATGATGACCTAGAAGGCCAGCTATGAATTGAGACTCATCTGACTGCTCGGCTTTCTGTGTGAGAACGTGGAGGTGCGATGAGGAGCACTCTTTGCCTGGGCTCTGACCACTAGATTCACACATTCGTGGATGCCTTGAACATCCAAGCTCCATCCACAGCTGCACAAAGAGCGGCTCCTTAGCCATTCCTTAAATGTAGAGGCTGAATATATCCGCAGCAGCATGGCCTGCCGACAGGATGAGAAGGAAGAGACCCATATGGCTGCCAGAAGGGAGCTCAGAGCCAGTTGGGCAGGGAATTCTGGAGTTCCGGGCCTTGGACCACGGTCTACAGGGCGAGGCACGGGTTTTGGGTGGGCACATCCATCCCCTTGGCCCCGTGGACGTCTCAGACACTGGAGACGACCAGGCTGGCAGAGGGTCAGCACCTGATCCTCTAACACATCAGACCCAGGGCCCCTTGCATTCAGGCCGGAGACAGGGCAAGGGGTTACTGCCTGTCGGGAAGCTCAGCCCAGCTCGCCTCCACATTGCTTAGCCCTCAGGAAGCTCAGGCAGCTCGACACTAAGGCAGGCTGCTTTGCTGCTCTGCCTTCCTCCCCTCTGCTATCTCTCTTCTTTTATGTTTAGATAAACCAGGGCAAGATCAGAAATTCCACTGTCTAAGCTGACATGCCTCATGAAATGGAGTGCCATTCTCTCCCCAGTCTCTGTGAATTGTCCTCCTGGAGTCTCTTCCTCACCTGGCTTGTGGCAAGAGGGGCCAAGAGTCTTGCCCCTCACAGGAATCTGCTCTCCCAAAAGACTCGCGGCTCCTCCTTCCTCCCTCCTTCTCATAGGGGGGTGCTGATTGGTGTCATTGGTGGAGCCTTTTTCATCCCCTCTTCATAATCCCTGAAAGAGAGATGTGACTTAAATTCTTGACAACTTTCTTTAGGAATATGAGGTACTTAGTATTTTTGTTTGTTTGTTTTTGGAGTTTTGGCGTGTGGTGGGTGTGTGTGTGTGTGTGTGTGTTTTGTCTCCAGTTTTGAGCCTTAGCTGCCATTACCAGGCAAAAGGAAGAGCCCCACTCAGCACCCATTTCCGGTTTTAGGCCCCATGCACTGTTGAGCAGACCACTAAGTGGAAAGCCAGGGACAGAACCTTGACCAAGAGGATGATAGCAGCCCCCCAACGAGGCCATGAGCCCCAGAAGTGAGTACCTCACCTCAGCAGCCTAGAGTCGCTGCCTAGAACCTGCAGACTGCTAAGTTCTTTACCATCCTCTTCTTTTCAATTTTTTGACGTTCTGGAAATTTTTAACATCTAGAAACTTTGGAGGGATTTTGTTTTGTTTTGTTTTCTGAAACAGGATCTCACTCTGTCCCCCTGGCTGGAGTGCAGTGGTGCAATCATAGCTCACTGGAGCCCTAACTTCTCATACTCAATCAATCCTCCCACCTCAGCCTCCCGAGTAGCTGGGAGTATAGGTGTGCACCACCATGCCCAGCTAATTTTTAAAATTTTTTGTAGAGATGGGGGTCTCAACTCTGTGGCCCAGGGCAGACTCGAACTCCTGGACTCAAGCAATCCTCCCACGTTGGCCTCCCAAAGTACTGGGATTACAGATGTGAGCCACTGTGCTCAGCCTTTTGTCTTTGTTTTTGTTTTTGCTTATTTACAAAAATATCCTCTAAAGATAGTTCACAGAAAAAGAAAAGAAAGCCCCGGAAACAAATGAAAAGATGTTCAGCCCTATATATAACGAG
>NW_012102210.1:2243641-2251290 GCF_000951045.1 Mandrillus leucophaeus
TTGACCAGGCTGGTCCTGAACTCCTGACCTCGTGACCCACCCACCTCGGCTTCCCAAAGTGCTGGGATTACAGGCGTGAGCCACTGTGCCCGGCCTACATACATATTTTTAATACACTTTTTATTTTGGAGTAATTTTAGATTTAGAGAAAAAATGTGAAAACAATGCAGAGAACTCCTTATACCTTGACTTATACCTTGATCCAGTTGCAGTACATGGTACACTATCAAAACTAAGAAACCAGTATTGGGACATTTCGTTTAACTACACTCCAGATTTCATTTGGAGTTCACTGGGCTTTTCCATTAATGTCCTCTTCTGCTCCAAGATTCAGTTCAGGATCCCACACTGCATTTAGTCATTATGTCTCTTGGTTTTCTCAATTTGTGGTAGTTTTTCAGACTTTCCTTGTTTTTCATGAGCTTGATGGTTTGGGGCAGTACGGGTCAGGTGTTTTGTAGGCTGTTCTTCAATTTGGATTTGGTGATGTTTTTCTCATAACTGGACTGGGGTTATGGGTTTTTGGAAGTAAAACCACAGAGGTAAGGTGCCTTCTCATTGCATCGTAGTGATAGGTACATAAATGCACATGATGCTTATGTGACATGCCATGGTTAAGGCAGTGTTTGCCAGGCTCTTCAACCCTAATGTTACCACTTTTCCCTTTCCAAACTGTCTTCTTTAGAATCTAGTCACTAAGTCAAATCCACCATCACGGGTGGAAGGGGAACTCAGCTCCATGTCCTAGAAGAGGAAATACCTACATATGTTAAATAAAATTCTTGGGAAAGGAAGATATTTCTCACCACCACTCCTATTTAAACATATATTTTTATAATTATGAACACACATGTATTTATTATATTTGGGACAATAATTCAGTACCATAGTATTTATTTTATTGTACAAATTGTTTCAGCTTTGGCAGCTGGGAGCTCCTTTAGGTTGGTTCTTGTATCTTCTTGACATGCCCCCATCCTGTTGTTTTTTGAGCAGTTGCTTGATTTTGATTCTGCTGTTCGGAGGCCAGTGGCTAGCTTCTCTCCATCTCTCTGCACCTGGCTCCTTCCTCAGTGGCCTCTGGCATTTCCTCCACTAGCCCCTCCACCCCTCGTCTCAGGTTGGGTTGGACTAGCCCATCACGGAGGGCTGAAGTCAGAAAACACCCCCACTCAGCTGTGTCTGTTGCCAAGGCAACTAAGCAGCCCTACAGGAAAGCCCAGGGGTCCAGCTGCCAAGTCTCCTGCCACCTGTGGTGCACTGAGTCCTTGGGGCACTGGGGGTGTGGGGGTTACGTCAGTCACATGACCTCTGTCACCAGGGCACTCTGGTGCAACTTCTCCAGGGTCCAGGACCCAGGGACCTTGGTCTACAGAGGCGCAGCTGGCTAGCTTTTCTCCAGGGTTCTGGGGGAGGACACAACTAGCTGAAGTCACACATTTGTTGAGCTAGAGTGACCACACCTCGGGATCTCACTCTGCTCATCTCACTCCCGTATGTTTATATTCTTACCCAAAGCCATCCTGATTGCTCCCTCTGAGATGATGGACAGAGAAAAATTTCCCTCCAAGGACGGACAGAGAAAGAACAACGGAGATGTGGGCGTCTGTTGGCATCCATGCATTTGTGCAGCTAGCAAAGCACCGAGTTCACAGGGAAAGGGGAGAGAAAGTGTAAGTGAAGGTGCAATTGTGTGTGGAAGGCTGAGTGTGGTCACAGGAAAATTGCCTCCTCCTTGTATTGTAAATGCATCTTTCATCCCTCAACCCCAGGTTCTAAGTAGGTTCCCTCTCCCTTTCCTCAGTTACCACCCTCGTGCCATCATCATCTCTCACTTAGACCACAGCTTTATCCACCTGACATGTTAACCCCACTCCAAATCATTTTACAGATAACTTTAAATACAAATCAGATTGTATCATTAATCTGCTTCAAACCCTTGAATGGCCCTCCATTGATATCATGATAAAAACCCAAATTTTTTGTACCCCAAACCCCTACTTTACCTTGCACCACTTCCCCCTCACTATCCAATTTCAAGCTACCTCAGCTGTTAATCACACTGGCCCCTTACCCTGGGGCACTCCTCCCTCCACTGCCCCATTCCCCTTCATCCTCTGAACCTTATTGCAAACATCACTTCCTCAAGGAAACCTGCCCCAATCAAAAAATCTAAATTAGACCGTGAGATATATTTTCTTAAAACCCCTCTACACACTCCCCATTCATAATCATATAGTTTTCTGATCATTATATATTATCTGTTTACCTCACTACATTGTAAATTCCTTGGAGGCAAACATGATATTATTTTGCTCACTGTTGTATCTCCAGTGTTCTGCACAGTGACCCGCATGTAGTAGGTGCTCAATAAATCTTTACAGAATTAATGGATGAAATCTACTTCTCCTATGCTCCATTCTCAGAGACCGATATCATTATTTAGCCTTTGCTCAGGCCAGAAACTGGGGAGCCAGCCTTGGTGCCTTTTTCCCCTCATTCCCCATACTGTTGTTCACCAAGTGCTGTGGATTTCGCCTTGTAAATATCTCTCAAATTCATCCTTCCTCTATATTCATCTTTCCAGTTTCTGACTTATTGCAATAGCCCCTCACTGGCTTCCTTGACTCCAGCATTGTCCCCTCCAAGTCATTTTCCACTCTAACTGAAGAAGTATGTAATGTCTACAATGCAATCTGATTAAGTCATAAAGCTGCCTTCATGATAAAATTACAATACAGACCCTTAGGGGGATGTAGCAGATCTGTTACTGACCCTGCCGGCATCCCCAGTGTCTTAGTTCGTTTCATGTTGCTATAACAGAATACCTGAGACTGGGGAATTTATAAAGAAAGGAGGTCTATTTGGCTCATGATTTTGATGTCTGGAAGGTTCGAGACTGGGCGGCTGGTGAGGGTCTCATGCTGCTTCAACGCATGGTAGGAAGCAGAAGAGGAGTGGGTGAGTGCAAAGAGATCACATAGTGAGAGAGGAAGCAAGAAAGAGAAACTGAGGAAGCCAGACTCTTTAACAACCTGATCTCCGGGAATTAATCCATTCCCGAGACAGCGAGTAAGAAAACTCACTTACCCCTAAAAGAGGACATTAAACTATTAATGACGGATCTGCCTTCATGACACAAACACCTTCCACTAGGCCCCACCTCCCAACATTGCCACATTGGGGATCACACTTCAGCATGAGCTTTGGTGAGGACACACCGCAGTCAAACCACAGCACCAGCCTCACAGGGCTCCATTCATAACCTACACCTGGCCATAGGAAGCCACATGTAGTTTCTCAAACACACCATTCACTTTCATGCTTCTGGGCTTTGCAGATCACTCTAACTTCTACACTAAATTACCCACTACTCATCCTTGAAGATGACTTCCGGGAAGGCTTTCCTGATCTCTCCCCACAACAACTTGGAATGAGATCCTCCTCCCACATGTCCTCCCTAGACTCTGTGCCAGCCTTTATCACAGCATGAAACACACTGAGGTATAATGTCAGCCTACCCAGCCATCTCCTCTATTTTGAAACCTTGAGAACAATAGTCTTCCCTTATTCCTCTGTTTCCAGTGTTCAGTAATGTGCCCCAGTAGTGTTTTATCACTTCCAGAGCATATTCATGTGCTTTACCTGGTTCTACCCTCTCAACAACTCTATGAGGTAGATAAGACAGACATTCTTATCCCAAATTCCAGAAAGGAGTGACTGATCGCACTCTGGGCCCATGACAAGATAAGCCCCCAGTCCCCTGTGTTCCCAAGTCTAATGCTTATGCTTCTGGATAAGCATTTACCATGTGAGCCTCTGCTCAGATCCAGAATTCTGGGCCGGGCTCACATACTCATGCTGCAGATTGGAGAACCTCAGGAGAATCTGGCCAGCCTAAGAAAGATGACTCAGGTGCTGACATTTCAGTTACCTGGTGGAACATCTTGGCCCCTCCCCTGCCCCCCATTCACTTACCCCTGGAGGACACAACACTTTCACTCTCACTGGCCCACTGGTCAGTGAGTGCCCATCTCTCTCTCTCTCTCTCTCTCTCTCTGTCTCACACACACACACACACACACACACACACAACTTCCAATCAACTCTCTAATGCTCCTCTGGATAGCTAAGCATCACCAGACATTTGAAGAAAGCTTCCAACATGAAAAACAGATACCACGATGAACAGGAAAAAAAGGAACTCAGTGGAAACAGATACAAAATAAGAAGTAGAAGGAAACCAAAACAAACAAGCAAACAAGAAACCCCTCAAACTCCCACCATTAATAACATACTCAGGGAGATAGCTTTGTTAAGGAGAACATATCTTACCCACGGTATAAGATGAGAATTTGTTTTTATTTCTGTAACAGCTTCATTGGGACAAAATTCACATGTCACACAAATCACACATTTAAAGTGTATGTTTTTTAGTATATTCACAAAGTTGTGCAACCATCACTACAATTAATTTTAAAACATTTTCATCACCTCGAAAAGAAATCTCATACCTTTTCCCTATCCACCCTTAAGCAACCACTGATCCACTTTCTGTCTCTATATATTTCTCTAGTCTGGACATTTCATGTAAATAAGATGATATGATATGCAACATTTTGGCTTCTGCCACTTAACAATGTTTCTAAGTTTCACCAAGTTGTATCAGTACTCCATTCCTTTCTATGGCTGAATAATGTTCCATTATATAAATATACCGCAAAGTACTTATTCATTTGTTCATGATGGGCATTTGAGTTGTTTCTGCCTTTTGATTATTATTAATAACGTGGCTACAAAAATTTATGTACAATTTTTTGTGTTGACATATGTTTTCATTTTTCTTAGGTACATACGCAGAAGCACAATTGCCAGGTCAAGTAGTAACTCTACATTTAACACTTGAAGAACTGAGGAACTGACAGACTGTTTTCCAAAGAAGCAGTCCCACTTTATATTCCCACCAGCAGTGCATGAGGATTCCAGTTTTTCCATATCTTCACCAACCCTTATTATTATCTGACTTTCATTTTATCCCAGTGGGGTGAAGTAGTGTTTCACTATGGTTTGGATTTGCATTTCCCTGATGATGTTGGGCATCATGATGTGCTCATTATTAAATTTGCTTGGGGGAATGTCCATTCAGATCTTTTGCCCATTTTTAAATTTTTTTTGAGACAGAGTCTTGCTCTGTTGCCCAGGCTGGAATGCAGTGGGCAGTGGTGCAATCATGGCTCACTGCAGCTTCAGACTTCTAAACTCAAATGATCCTCCCAACCTCAGCTTTCAGAGTGGCTGGGACTACAACCACATGCCACCATGCCCAGATAATGTTTTCACTTATTGCAGAGACAGGGTCTGACATTGCCTAGGCTGGTAGAATCAAGTTCTTCATCAGATATTTGATTTGCAAATATTTTTTTCAAATTAAAAATGACGACCAGGGGCAGTGGCTCATGCTTGTAATCCTAGACTTTGGGAGGCGAGGCAGGCAGATCACTTGAGGTTAGAAGTTCAAGACCAGCGTGGTCAACATGGCGAAACCCTGTCTCTATTAAAAATACAAAAATTAGCCAGGCATGCTGGTGCACGCCTGTAGTCCCAGCTATTTGGGAGGCTGAGGCATGAGAATCGCTTGAACCCCAGGATTCAGAGGTTGCTGTGAGCTGAGATCACACCACTGCACTCCTGCCTGGGTGACAGAATGAGACTCATCTCCAAAACAAAAACAAAACAAAAAAGATGAAGCGGTAACTCAGGAAACCTTTATACTATTATATTATTCATAAATCAAAATAAACCTTTGTAAAACAAAATAACTAAATTTCTAAACATTCAGTATATAGAGTAGCTGCTTAAATAATTTATATCTGGAATGGGACTCAAGTACAGAAAATCCACTGTGTATTAACAACAGTGGTGTCTTAATGAAAGCCATTGCTGTGTTGTTCATTTTGTTGGGAGGCAGTGTGGTGGAATGATGCAAAGGTGACTCTGAAGCCAGACTACAGACCAAAGGATTTTGAGAACAGGGAGACCTCCCCTACCTGTGCAAATACATGAAAGGCAAGGCTCCTCTGGACTGGACTGTACATCAGTGGAAAACCTTTAGATTCTGCTGCCACCTTGTGGTGGTCAGATTACAACATGGTGCCCCACGCTCTTGGGTTTTGCTAAGGCTCCTGTTTCATTCAGGTCTATCGTAGGGCCAAAAAAAAAAAAAAAAAAGACCAAGGCAAACATACATCGTATTTTGTATATGCATTAAACAAGAATAGACAAAACATTTTTAAAGCATGAGCGATTATAGCATAATGATAAGACCAGTATCTTTGGAGCTATTCTAACTTCATTTATACTCCAAACTTCACTTACACTCCTGACTCAGCATTGGACTAGCTGTTTGATGCTGGTCAAGTCACTGTTACCCCTTTGTGAGCACTGTCTATTAAGTGGCAATAATAATAGTACCTCTCTCACGATGAGAGGTTAAATGAGACAGTGATTGTTTGGCACTGAGTTCCTGGCATATGATTCTTGGTTAATTACAAATGATTGATATAGGTTGTATTAGTCAGTTTTCATACTGCTATAAAGAACTGCCTGAGACTGAGTAATTTATAAAGAAAAGAGGTTTAATTGACTCACAGTTCAACATGGCTGGGGAGAACTCAGGAAACTTACCATCATGGTGTAAGGTGAAGAGGAAACAAGGACCTTCACAAGATGGCAGGAAGGAGAAGTGCCGAGCGAAGGGGGAAGAGCCTCTTATAAAACCATTAGATCTCCTGAGAACTCACTATCATGAGAACACCATGGAGCAATCCACTTCCATGATTCAATTACTTCCACCTGGTCTCTCCCTTGACACATAGGGATTATGGGGATTACAATTCAAAATGATATTTGGGGGGGGGACATAAACCCTAACCATAACATAGATGAACAAGGAAATCAAGCTAGTTCCTTTCTGGGAGACTTTTCCTTTTTTTTTTACATTGGGTGCAAAATTTGAACTAATCAAAATTCTTGGTTTATAATGCATGTCATGGAACACACAAAAAAATGTGCTTCTGTGTTGGGATTGGATGCCTAGAAACGATCTGGATGCAACAATTTAGTGTAATTCCAGGATTAAAAGAATACAACACACACTCACTTGTGAGCACACATCCATATATACACACATACACTGACACAAAAGGAGAAGCATGTTCCAGTTGGTTATAGTAACTCATTTCATCGTTACGCAAATTTTATCCTAAAGGAGGACTGTTCCCTATCTTATCTAGGATATGCAGGTATGGAACCTGCAGGATTTCAAGGTCACCTTTAAATCTAGTGGGCGTGAGCTCTAACCTATGAGGAACGGTGCATTCTGACTCCTTTTTAAAAGGATACAGTGGGCAAAGCGAAGGGAGTAAGACCCTCTACTGAGACAGATGGCTAAGTGCTTCCTGCAGGATAAGGTAAATAAGGGGTTGGTATTTTGCATTTTCTTCTAGTGAAATTTGTCTTTTAGTTTTTAAAAATAGCTAACTCTGTTCTTTTTTAAATTATTTTCATAGTTATGCCTTTACTCTCTTTTTAAGGGCTTTTTTATTTTTCTAAAATTCAAAGTCTAATATTAATTTATTAATACATACGAC
>NW_012102210.1:2251840-2273746 GCF_000951045.1 Mandrillus leucophaeus
TAGAAAATGTAATATAATTTTCTATTATACATTTTTCCTCTATTTTGAATATCCATTACTCCTAATGCATGTACCCACAGAAATTTTTAAAAATAATTAAAAAAAATAAAAACTACAACAAACCACCAACCACACACATACACCTAATGTTAGTCATCTCCATGTAAACTCAGTAATTTTTTTCCAGGATTTTCCCAATTAGTGTTTCCCGTTTTCCACCTTTTCCCAGGAGGTTGGATCTAAGTCGTGGGGGTACTTATGTAGCATTAAGGGAGGGTCATCTGAATGTTCTGGGGTCATCACCTTTCCACTTTAGTATCCACTGAGATGTACGTCATCTTCCCCTCCCAGGCTTTGTTGCCTTCCACAAACTTTGCAGACATTAGCTTGGTGACCTGTTTCCCACGTTTCCTAGTTCTTGGCACATGCATTTCTCCACCGGACCTAAAGGCCACTTCCACTCTCCCACCCACCTGAGTGCCCCTCTTGGGCAAAGGGAAATCTTTGCATATTCTCGCGAGCAACTCTGGGATCTGAGGAAACGTGAGGCTGACCGATCTCCACCAGTCCTTTGACAACCTTCATTGTTCGCGTGGCTACCGTGGGCTGACTTCTGCAAGGCTTATTGATTCCGTATGTTCCGGAAATGTGCACGTGACGATCTCACATCTCTAGCTGAGGGGATTTTCATACCCCATTCAGGGCAGTTTCAACCCCCGGGAGAGGGTACAGTGGACAAAGGGCACAGCCGCTTCCCAGAGACCCACGCTGCATCAGACTCACGGTCTTTTAGACTTTGCTAGTCCTGAGGCTGCTCGCCCCAACCCACCAGGTCCCGGCTGCGCTTTGGCGCCACCTAGTGGTGTCTTGGCGACTCGGGCGTAAGCCGGCTTGGGATGCTGAGGGTGCTATTGGGAGGGGTCTCCGCCAGGCGGGACCTCCCAGCCGAGCTACGCGCGCTCCAGGATCCGCCCGGTTAAACGGCACCTGCTTTCTTGGGGGCATCTGGGGAGACCGGGCAACGAGAACACCGAGGACACAAAGGTCCACTTTCTACTTCTGGGTTTCCGAAAAGAAGGCGGCCTGAGTTTTCAGCGCCTGGCCTTCCCACCACCCCACCCTACCAACGAAAGGAAATCACCTGGCGTAGGAAACAAGCCCTACCTTGCGTTTGTTTTCGGAATTCACAGGTGGTGCAGGCGTGTTACCGTCGGGTTTACCCACTATCCCTCTATGCGTGCTGTGGGCACCTGAAAAGGAGGTGATCGCCCCTCTCTGTAAATGTGCAATTCCCCCTGCCCAGACAAGGGAGAAGCCAGGACGCAGAGTGCCAGGGTCAGGCAGGGCAGGAACCCAGGCTGGCGCAGCCGAAGGAGAGAAACCGAAGTTCCAGCCAACCCCAGCCAAGCGAAGCGAAGCCAAGAGCTGGGAAGAAGAGAAACAGGAACCCGAACGAAGTCGCAAAGCAGCGAACAGGAGACGCAACTGGAGGGGTTCCCCGAGTCACAGAGGCTGGCTTCTCACAGGGAGGGGCCCTAGGAGAATATAGGCCACTGAATTTTTTCCTTAAGTTTTATTTTGTCTGATATTAAATTTGCTAAACTTTATATCCAACTTTTAAAACAATATATTATTTTCTTTATTGTGGAAAAATATGGAAAATTGGGGAAAACACATCTTGTGTAACACATCGAAAGGCTGCTGTTTATTTGTGTGCGTGTGTGTGTGTGTATATATATATATATATGTTTTTGTAGGGATGCTGGGACAAATTACCACAAACTGGGTAACAACACAGATTTATTCTCTGCCAGTTCTGGAGAAAAAAGGCTGAACTCAAGATGTCAGCAGGGCTACCCTCCCTCCAAGGGCCCTAGAGAGAATTTTTCTTGCTTCTTCTAGCTTTTGGTGACTCCAGGAGTTCCTTGGCTTGTAGCTACATAACTCCAATCTCGGTATCCGTCTTCACATGGCCATGGCTTTCTCTGTGTCTGTGTCTTCTTTTCTGTCTCCTACACAAGGATCGTTAAATTTAGGACCCATCCAGATAATCTAAGATGAGCTCATCTCAAGATCATTAACTCAATTATATCTACAAAGACACTATTCAGGAGCGTGGGTATTAGGACATGGAGAGATATTTTTAGGGGTCATAATTCAACCCATTACAATGTGTGTGTTGGGGGGATATATATATAAAAATATATATATATACGTTCTTTAGGCACGCATATATGGAGAAACAGAAAAAAAAAAGCTACGATTCTACTATTCACATTTTGATGCATTTTCTCTTTTTTTTTTTTTTTGAAGTGGAGTGTTGGTTTGCTCTGTGACCCAGGCTGGAGTGCAGTGGCCGGATCTCAGCTCACTGCAAGTTCCGCCTCCCAGGTTCCCGCCATTCTCCTGCCTCAGCCTCCCGAGTAGCTGGGACTACAGGCACCCGCCACCACGCCTGGCTATTTTTTTGTATTTTTAGTAGAGACGGGGTTTCACTGGGTTAGTCAGGATGGTCTCGATGGCCTCGTGATCCGCCCGCCTCGGCCTCCCAAAGTGCTGGGATTACAGGCCTGAGCCACCGCGCCTGGCCCACATTTTGATGCATTTTCTTCAGGTGTTGGTGTTGGTTTTATGCACCAATAAAACTTTTAAATGAGGAGCCAAGATGGCGGCGGTGGTCTCACTCTCCTTGAGGCGCTGGTTACGGGCCACAACCCTTGGCGGAGCCTGCCTGCAGGCCTCCGGAGGAGCCCAGACAGCTGCAGCCGCAGCTGCCCGTATCAAGACATTTGCCATCTATCGATGGGACCCAGACAAGGCTGGAGACAAACCTCATATGCAGACTTACGAAGTTGACCTTAATAAATGTGGCCCCGTGGTACTGGATGCTTTAATCAAGATTAAGAATGAAATTGACTCTACTTTGACCTTCCGAAGATCATGCAGAGAAGGCATCTGTGGCTCTTGTGCAATAAACATCAATGGAGGCAACACTCTGGCTTGCACCCGAAGGATTGACACCAACCTCAATAAGGTCTCAAAAATCTACCCTCTTCCGCATATGTATGTGATAAAGGATCTTGTTCCCGATTTGAGCAACTTCTATGCACAGTACAAATCCATTGAGCCTTATTTGAAGAAGAAGGATGAATCTCAGGAAGGCAAGCAGCAGTGTCTGCAGTCCATAGAAGAGCATGAGAAACTGGACGGGCTCTACGAGTGCATGCGCTGTGCTTGCTGTAGCACCAGCTGCCCCAGCTACTGGTGGAACGGAGACAATTATCTGGGGCCTGCAGTTCTTTTTTTTTTTTTTTCTGTCTCTTATACACATCTAGATGTGTATAAGAGACAGGGTTTACGCCATTCTCCTGCCTCAGCCTCCCGAGTAGCTGGGACTACAGGCGCCCGCCACCTCGCCCGGCTGGTTTTTTGTACTTTTTAGTAGAGACGGGGTTTCACCGTGTTAGCCAGGATGGTCTCGATCTCCTGACCTCGTGATCCGCCCGTCTCGGCCTCCCAAAGTGCTGGGATTACAGGCTTGAGCCACCGCCCCCGGCCGCCTGCAGTTCTTATGCAGGCCTATCGCTGGATGATTGACTCCAGAGACGATTTGACTGAGGAGCACCTGGCCAAGCCGCAGGACCCGTTCTCTCTACACCGCTGCCACACCATCATGAACTGCACAGGGACCTGTCCTAAGGGTCTGAATCCAGGGAAAGCTATTGCAGAAGTCAAGAAAATGATGGCAACCTATAAGGAGAAGAAAGCTTCAGTTTAACTGTTTCCATGCTAAACATGACTTAAAACCAGCTCAGAGCTGAACATAATTTATATCTAATTTGAGTTCCTTTAAAGATCTTGGTTTTCCATGAATACAGCATGTATAATAAAAATTTTAAGAAATAAAAAACCTTTTAAATGAAATTTAATTCATAGATGATATACAGATTTGATCTTTTTCCATAATGATTTTTTCCATCTTTAAATATTGATTTAAAACATAACTAATGGTTGCATCATAAACTATCTTAAATGTGCTATATTTTATTTAACCATTCAATTAATATTGAAAACATAACTTTTTGGTGCTATAAATAAATGATGATGTAGTGAACAAAGTAATAAAAATCTAGCTTCTAAGGAACAATTTGTTGTTTTTGCCACCTCACATCCATTACCCCTTCTTCATAATATTACCTTAATTTTTCTTGGGGAAGTAACATTCTTTATTGGATAATGATTGGCAAGACAATCAATTAAGATGCACTGAATATTTTTAGATTAAAAATAGATGTGAAACCTAACTTAGGATAGTTGGATGCTCTCTCCATAGCAACTGAATCTTAAGAAAAGACTGAAAACAGCTGTAGCTGATTCATCTGGTAGCTGATTCATCATGTAGCTGTTTCATTGCTTTCTGTTACCTGGTTCTCCAGAGTCATCCTGGTTCCTGCCCTTTTGGGGCCTAACTTTTCAGCTTTCTCTTTCAGTTCTATGAACTGAACCAAAAATTTATGTTTTATTTTGTCTGAGTTGATTTCTGCTTTTGCAAACAAAGAATCTGAACTTCTACAAGGTGAATACTTCATTCATTTGTTTTTGGTATTTTTTGCTTTCTAATACAAATATTTAGTAATATAAATTTTCCTCTGAGAACAATTTTGTTGTTATACAAAATTGTTTTCTCACTGTTACTTGTTTTTGTTTTTGTTTTTAGTTGGAGTCTTGCTCTGTCACCCATGCTGGAGTGCAGTGGCGCAATCTTGGCTCGCTGCAACCTCTGCCTCCTGGGTTCAAGCAATTCTCCTGCCTCAGCCTCCCAAATCGCTGGGACTACAGGCACGTGCCACCACGCCTGGCTAATTTTTGTATTTTTAAATATGGGGTTTAGAGATGGGGTTTCACCGTGTTGCCCAGGCTGGTGTCAAACTCCTGACCTCAAGTGATCTGCTGGCCTCAGACTCCCAAAGTGCTGGGATTACAGCTGTGAGTCACCATGCCCAGCCTGTTACTATTTTCTGAATAGACTTTTATTTCTTTTACTTGAGTTATTTGAAAAGATGGTTTTAGAACACCAATTGATTTTTTGCTTGATTTTTTTTGGACAATATCCCAAAGCCACACAAACACACTATGAGAAAAAAGAACTACAGAACAATATCATTTGTGAACATATATGCAAATATCATCAACAAAATACTAGCATACCGAATCCAGCAGCACATTAAAAGAATTATACCCATGACCAAGTAGGATTTATCCCAGGAATGGAAGGTTGGTTTAATATATGAAAACTAATCAGTGAAATACACCACATTAAAAGAATGAAAGATCAGCCTGGCCAACACAGTGAAACCCCGTCTCTACCAAAAAATACAAAAATTAACCGGGCATGGTGGCGCATGTCTGTAGTCCCAACTATTCAGGATGCTGAGGCAGGAGAATCACTTGAACCCAGGAGGAAGACGTTGCAGTGAGCCAAGATCGCGCCACTGCACTCCAGCCTGGGTGACAGAGTGAGAGAGTGAGACTCTGTCTCCAAAAATAAATAAATAAATAAATAATAAAAGAGAAAATCCCACATGATAATCTCAATTGATGCAGAAAAAGCATTTGACAAAATTCAACACTCTCTCATGATAAATACACTCAATAAAATAGGAATAGAGGGGAACGTCTTCAACATGATAAAGGCCATCCACAAAAAACCCACAGAAAACATCACACTCAATGGTGAAAGACTGAAAATCTTTACACTGAGAACAAGAACAAGACAAGGATGCCCACTTTTGCCACTTCTATTAAACATAGGACTGGAAGTCCTAGCTAGAACAAGTAGGCAAGAAAATGAAATAAAAGACATATTGGAAAAGAAGAAGTAAAATTATCTTTATAAACAGATGACATGATCTTATACACTGAAGAACCTAAAAAATACACGCGTGTGTTCACACACACACACACATATACAATAGAGCTAACAAGTGAATTCAGCAAAGTTGCAGGATACAAAATCAGCACACAAAAATTAGTTGTATTTCTATACACTAGCAATGAACAATTCAAAAAGGAAATTTAGAAAACAATTCCATTTTAAAGATCAAAAAGAAGATACTTAGAAATAAATTTAACTAAAAAGGGACAAAACTTATTTACTAAAAAAAACCAAAACATTGCTGAAGAAAATTAAAGAAGACATAAATAAATGGAAAAAGATCCCACTTCATACATTGGAAAACTCAATATTGTTAAGATAACAGTACTGCCCAAAGTGATATACAGATTTAATGCAATCCCTACCAAAATTCCAATGGCATCTTTTTCTTTTACTGTTTTGTTTTCTCAGAACCAGAAAACCCTTTCCCAAAATTCATATGGAATTTCAAGAGACCCCAAAGAGTCAAAACAATTTTGTAAAAGAACAAAGTTGAAGGACTCACACTTCCCAATTTCAAAGTCTTACTACAAAACCACAGTCATCAAAACATTGTGGTATTGGCATAAGGACAGAGATATAAATCAATGCAATAAAGTCAAAATAAATCTTCGTATCTATTTGGTTTTTGACAAGGCTGTCAAGACTATTCAATGGGAAAAGCATAGTCTCTTCATTGGTGTTTTGGGAAAACAGGATATCCACATGCAAAAGAAATGAAGTTGGACCTTTACCTCACACCATATGCAAAAATTAACTCAGGATTCAGGGAAGCACCAAGAATCTGTCTCTCCACCTAGACAACAATTACACTGGCAGCATCTGTCTGATGTAACTATTTTAGAACTCTGGAGTCTACTGAAAGATTCCAACTTCTAGGAAAAGGTCTGGACCCTAATAGGTAGTTAATTTCAGTCAATTTTAGCTCTTAGCACAGTAGCAGTGATTAATTCCCACTCCTACCCCATGACAGACAGCTGTGCATGGGTTCCTGTAGTAGATACAAACAGCCTGTGGGAGCCACGGGTGGGCAAAAAGGACCTTGTCCTTCAGCTATCAGGGATCTGTGCTCTGATGGCCTACTGCTGCTTCTAATCACAGAGGTGAAGACAAAGGCACTTGGGAAGGCTGAGATGGGAGGAACATTTGAGCCCAGGAATTGGAGACCAACCCAGTCAACATAGTGAAACCCAGTCACTACAAAAAATTTTTTTAACTAGCTGGGCATAGTGGTATGCACCTGTAGCTCCAGCTACTCGGGAGGCTGAGTTGGGAGGATCACTTGAGGCTGGGAGGTCAAGGCTGCAGTGAGCAGTGATCATGCCACTGTTCTTCAGCCTGGGGGAGAAAGGGAGATTCCATCTCAGAAAAAAAAAAAAAAAAAAAAAAGACAACGAGGCAGCAGCTATTGTTGTAGTACCTCCCTCCATTGTTGCAACTCCCTCCCTCTCTAGCTGAAGTGACTTCCAGGAGATTTAAAGGGCTACTGCCCTTTATTTCCTCCCTTCATTTTACTTTTTTTCTTTTTGAAAGCTAGACCAAAAAAAGTAGTAAACCGTTTAAAAAAAAAGAAACTGCATAAGCTCAGCCTTCTGAGATTGGAATTAAAACATAATTCTAATGGTTGCATCATAGACTATCTTCAATGTGCTATATTTTGTTTAACCATTTAATTAATATTGAACACATAACTTTTTGATGCTATAAATAAATGATGATGTAGTGAACCAACTAACAAAAACCTAGCTTCTAGATTCCACATCCACAGATTTAACCAACTGTGTATCAAAAAATATATGTTTATATTTAGAAATGGGTCCTTGCTCTATTGCCTAGACTGGAGTACAGTGGCATGATCATACCTCACTACAGTCTTGAACTGCCGGGCTCAAGAAATCCTCTTGCCTCAGTCTCCCAAGTAGCTAAGACTACGGCCATGCACCACCACACCCAGCTAATTTTTAAGTTTTTTGTGAAGATGGGGTCTCACTATGTTGCCCTGGCTGGTTTTGAACTCCTAGCAACAAGTGATCCTCCCATTTTGGCCTCCCAAAGTGTTGGAATTACAGATGTGAGCAACCATGCCCAGGCTAAAAATATATTTTTTAAAACTATAAAAATAATACAAATTTTAAAACAATTCTGAATATAGTATAACAATTATTTACATTGCATTTATATTGTATTAGGTATTAGAAGCAATCAAGTATGTGAATAAAGTATGTGCAAGTTGTACACAGGTTAAATGCAAACATTATGCCATTTACATAAGAAACTTGAAAATTCATGCATTTTGGTATCTACAGGGTATCCTGGAACCAATCTTTCACAGATACCAAGGGATGACTATATATGTCTTCCAAAAGAGAGAAAGAAATTAACACAATCCCAAATAAACAAAAGCTGAGGGAGTTCATTACCACTAGAGCTGCCTTGCAAGAAATGCTCAAGGTAGTCATGCAAGGTGAAATGAAAGGATACTAGACAGTAACTCAAAACCATATGAGGGAATAAAGATCTCAATAAAGGTAAATACATGAGACATTATAAAAGCTAGTGTATTTTAACAACAGTTTGTGGCATCATTTTTTGTTTCTACATGACTTAAGAAATGCTACATGACAAAAAGGGATGAATACATTTTTAAAAAAATATTAGTCTAAAAGCCAGTATTGCTAGGTGTGGTGGCTGACACCTGTAATCTTGACACTTTGGGAGGCCAAGGTAGGAAGATCACTTGAGGTCAGGAGTTGGAGACCAGCTTGGGCAACATAGTCTCTATAAAAAAATTTAAAAATTATCCAGGCATGACGGCATGCACAGATAGTCCCAACTACTCAGGAGGCTGGGGTGGGAGGATCACTCACCCCAGAAGTTTGAGGTTACAGTGAGCTACGATTGTGCCACTGCACTCCAGCCTGGGCAACAGAATAAGACCTTGTCTCTATAAAAATAAAATAAAATAATTTTTTAAAAACATAAAATATAAGCCAGCATTTCCATAACTTTGGTTTGTAACTGTTCATTTTGATTTTTATATAATTTAAGAGACTGATGCATTTAAAAAATTATTAATTTAGGTTTTCAAGCACAAAATGCATATGGATATAATTTTGTGACACTGACAGCTGAAACTGTGAAGACAGAGCTATAAAGGAACAGAATTTTTGTACATTACGGACATTAAACTGGTATAATTTCAAGTTAGAATATTATACCTTTAGAATAGTACATTAAATCTCCATGCTAACCACAGAGAAAACAGCTGTAGAATGTACACAAAAGGAAATGAAAAAGGAATTGAAATTTTTCACTACAAAATATCAATTAAATGTAGGAAATAAGGGACAAAAATCTACAAGGCATTTAGAAAACACCCAGCAAAATGACAGAAGTATCTCCTCATCCATCATTATTTTAAATGTAAATGAGTTAAACTCTCTAATCAAAAGAGATTAGCAGAATGGATAGAAAAACATGATTGAACTATATGCTGTCTACAGGAAGTTCACTTTAGATTTAAAGACACAAAAGATTGAACATGAAAGAATGGAAAAAGATTCTCCATGCAAATAGTAACCAAAAGAGAGCAGGGGTTGCTATTCTAACAATGGACAAAATAGACTTTAAGTCAAAAAAGATTAAATGAGACAAAGAAGGACATTATACATTAATAGGAGGTTCAATGTAACAAAAAAGTATAATAATTATAAACATTTATGCACCTAATAATCAAAACGTGTGAAGCAAAAACTGACAGAATTGAAGAAAGAAATAGACATTTCTAAAATAAATGTTGGAGACTTCAAAACCCCACTCTCAATGGGGAGACTGATTTGAGTAATAATAAAACTCCGGTCTCCCACACAGCTGGCTCTGCTTGAATTAGTCTATTTCTACTGCAATTCATCTGTCTTAGTAAATTGGCTTTGTCTAGGCAGCAGGCAGGGTGAATCCATTGGGTGGTTACAGTACAATCATAGCTCACTACAGCCTCAAATTTCTGGGCTCAAGCAATTCTCCTGCCTCAGCCTCCCAAGTAGCTGAGATTAAGGCACGTGCCTCCATGCCCAACTAATCTCTATTTTTTGTAGAGATGGGTCTTACTATGTTACCCAGGCCAGTCTCAAACTCCTAAGATCAGGTAATCCTCCCACCTCAGCACCCTAAAGCCCTGGGATTACAGGTATGAGTCACTATGCCTGGCCTTACACTATCATTCTTATTGGATATTTTAATCTTTTTACAATTCTATGTAGAATATTGTTCTGATTATATAGTATGTAGGGCAATGTAAGTAAATCAATCAGTTCTTAATTCTCATTCCAGCTCTGCCACTGTCTAAGTTGCCTCAACTATAAAATAGCGATAATTTATTTCAGAAACATTGTAAGAATAAAATGAAATAATGATTTGACTTTATGAAAATGTATTACATAAACCATGAAGTATCATTTTTCATTGGTATTCTGGTATTCTTGATAATTCAATGTATAAGAGTATTTCATTTAACTTCTTTTTCAGTTAAATATGTTTTTTGATGAAAATGTATTTTTAAAAATCAAAAGGGGCTGAAATTAGTTGTAAAGTAAAAAGATAGAAAAAATAGGAATTATGAAGTTAAGAGATTATTCTGGTCATTGTGGATAGCAAGTAGAAATGGTACTAATTTATAGCACTCATAATTTATACATGAAACTAAATAATCATGTTTATCAATCAAAACAATATGAAAAAGAAGAGAAAAGCCAAAAAAGCAGACATAAAACTAGAAAATTCATAAACTTATGAAAATAAACAACCAATAAATCAAAGTAGAAATTCAAATGACAATGAAAACATAACATACCAAAATTTATGGTTTTGTGCCTTAAGGCAGTGCTGTAGTGGACATTTATAGCTATACATGTTTACATTAAAAAAGAAAGATGTCAAACCTAATTTTATAACTTATAGAACTAGAAAAAGAAGAACAAACTAAACCCAAAGCTAGCATAAGAAAGGAAATTTAAAAGATGAGCACAGAGACCAACAGAATAGAGAACAGAAAAACAATAAAGAAAATTAATAAAACCAGAAACTGGTTCTTTGAGTATAACAAACATTTATCTAGATAGACTTGTTAAAAATGAGGCCAGTTGCAGTAGCACACACCTGTAATCCAAGCACTTTGAGAGGCTGAGGCTGGCGGATGACTTGAGCCCAGGAGTTTGAGACCAGCCTGGGCAACATAGTGAGACCCCACCTCTATAAAAATATTTTTTTAATTAACTGGGTGTGATGGTGTGGGAGGATCGCTTGAGCCTGGGAGGCTCAAATGATCAGGCCACTGCACTCCAGCCTGAGAGACACAGCGAGACCCTGTCTCAAAAAAAGAAAAAAAAAAAAAGACGACGACGTGAATTACTAAAATCAGAAGTGAAAGTGGGGACATTATTACTGATTCTACAGATATAAAAAGATTATATGAGAGTGTTATGAACAATTGTATGTCAACAAATTTAAAAACCCACATGAAATGAACAAATTTCTAGAAACACAAAATCTATTAAGGTTAAATTATGAAGAAACAGAGAATCTGAGTAGACCTATAAAGAATAAGGAAATTGAATCATTAGTCAAAAATCTCCAGATTTGGGGTCGTCAGAAAAGCCCTACATCTAGACCGGGCACAGTGGCTGATGCCTGTAATCCCAGCACTTTGGGAGGCTGAGGCAGGCAGGTCACTCAAGGCCAGGAGTTCAAGACCAGCCTGGCCAATGTGACAAAACCCTGCCTCTACTAAAAATACACAGATGTGGTGGCATGCACCTGTAATTCCAACTACTTAAGTGGCTGTGGCTCAAGAATCCCTTGAACTCAGGAGATGGAGATTGCAGTGAGCTGAGATCTTGCCACTGCACTCCAGCCTAGGCAACAGAGCGACACTGTCTCAAAAAAAAAAAAAAAAAAAAAAAAGAAAAGAAAAGAAAAGAAAAAAGAAAGAAAAACAAAAAAAAGAACAAAAGAAAAGCCCTGGATCTGATGGCATCACTGGTGAATTTCACCAAACATTTAAAGAACTAACACGGATCCTTCTCAAACTTTTCTAAAAAACTGAAGAGAAAAAAACTCCCTGACTCATTCTATGAGGTCAGCATTACCCTGATACCAAAACCAAAAAAGACACTACAAGAGAAGAAAACTACAAACTAATATCCCTTATGAACACTGATGCAAAAACCCTCAACAAAATACCAGCAAACTGAACTCAACAGCACATTAAAAGAATTACTCAACATGGCCCGGTGAGATGTATTCCTGGAATGAAAGGATGGTTCAACACTTGAAAATCAATCATTATAATACACCACATTAACAGGATTCGGGGGGAGGAAAAACCACTTAATCTTCTCAATTGATACAGAAAAAAAATTGACAAAATTCAACACCCTTTTTTGATAAAAATAAATAACAAACTAGAAATAGAAGGAATATTACCTCGATGTAATAAAAGCCATAAATGAAAAACCCACAGCAAATATCATAATCAATGGTGAAAGACTGAAAGCCTTTCCTCTAAGATCAGAAACAAGGTAAGGATGCCCACTTTCACCATGTCTATTCAACATAGTACTGGAAGTCCCATTCAAAGTAATTAGGCAAGAAAATAAAATAAAAATCACCTACATTGAAAGGAAGATGTAAAATGTCTATCATTTTACTTTCCCACTAACAGTACACAAGAGATCCAACTGCTCCACATCCTCAAAACACTTATTCTTTTCTTTTCTTTTTTAAATAGCTATCTGGCAGAGCACAGTGACTCACGTTTGTATCCCAGCCCTTTGGGAGGCTGAGACAGGAGGATTGCTTGAGCCCAGGAGTTCGAGATCAGCCTGACCCCCTTGTCAGATAGGTTGGTGAGATTGTGGTTGTAACAGCCTAGAAGGAAGAGGTGGCCCCCCAGTGAGAGAGAGAGGGACACTTACTCTTCGAATGACCCTCTTGTTTGCAATGAGGAAGAGACAGCAGAGAGTGTTCTCTGTCTGTGCATGCATGCAGAGGAAAGGCCATGTGAGAACACAATGAGAAGGTGGCCATCTCCTGCCAGCAGGAGAGCCCTTACCAGACACCAACCCTGACAGCACCTTGATCTTGGACTCCTAGTCTCCAGAACTGTGAGAAAATAAATGTCTGTTGTTTAGGCAAAACAAAAAATCCAGAATGGATCAAAAACCTAAATTTAGAGCTGTACTGTATAATTCTTACAGTTGTAATCTAGTTTTAGAACACTTCTAGCACTCTAAAAAGTTATCTCATGCTTATTTGCAGCTCATTGCTCTTCCACCCCTAGTCTGAGAAAACCACTGATTTGCTTACTGATTCTATAGTTTTGCCCTTTCTAGAAATTTCATATAAGTAGAATTATACAATACATGGTTATGCATTGTCTGGCTTCTTTCATGAGGTTCACCTACGTTGTGGCATGTATCAGGACTTTGTTCCTTTTTATTGTCGAGTGTTATATGGGTACAGCATGTTTCATTTATCCATTTACCATCTGATAGACTCTCATACTGTTTCCAATTTTGGGCTATTGTGAATAATGCTGCCATGAACACTTGAATACAAATATACAGTTTTTTGAATTGTATTATCACAGTGTTAATCGTCAGATTTTAACAATTTACTATTATAGTAATTCATCAGTACTGTCAGTTTGCTCCTGTGGTCACTATACTGAATATTTGTAATTCTAAATAGATGCTCATTTTTGTCGGAGGCAGGTACCAGAGCAAAATATTTTTTTGGCTTTCTCTGCCATTCGGACCCTGCTGATGGTGATGTTGCTATCATGTTATTGAGCCTTTCTTTCTCTTTAATAGTAGCTGATCAAGGTAAAAACATCTTCTTTCATTCTTGATTAAAGATTGATGGTGACAGTACATTTTCATTATGGCAATTTTACAAACTGAAGCTTCGTGCACTGCTGAAAGAAAATGCTTTCTGAATATTTTCTTTTTTTGAGACAGAGTCTTACTCTGTCACCCAAGCTGGAGTGCAGCAGTGGCCCAGTCATAGCTCACTGTAACCTCAAACTCCTCAGCTCAAGAGACCCTCCTGCTTCAGCCACCTGAGTAGTTGGGACTACATGTGTGCCACCACACCAGGCTAAATTTTTTAATTTTTATAGAGATAGGGTCTTGCTTTGTTGCCAAGGCTGGTCTCAAACTCTTGTCCTCAAATGATCCTCCTGGCTCAGCCTCTGAATATTTTCAAAATCAGATTTAAGATAATTGTCCTCAAGTATAATTTTATTTACAATATTTTCCCATGTACTTGCTGCTTCAAACAATCACTTGAGAAAATATTTGCCTTTAAATCCTGAATCTTGAAATAGGATATGATGGAACAATATAATTTAAATTCTGAATTTACATCTGTATGAGTCAGGATTCTCTAAAGGGACAGAAGTAATAGGACATATGTATATATGAAGGGGAGTTTATTAGGAGTACTGACTCACAGGACCACAAGGTGAAGTCCCAACAATAGGCCATCTGCAAGCTGAGGAGCGAGGAATCCAGTCTGAGTCCCAAAACCTCAGAAGTAGGAAAGCCCACAGTGCAGCATTCAGTCTGAAGGCCTGAGAGTCCCTAGCAAATCACTGGTGTAAGTCCAAGAGTCCAAAAGTTGAAGAACTTGCAGTCTGATGTTTGAGGGCAGGAAACATCCAGCACAGGAGAAAGATGAAGACTGGAAGTCTCAGCAAGTCTGCTCTTTCCAATTTCTCCCTGCTTTATTCCAGCTGCACTGGCAGCTGATTAGATGGTGCCCACCCAGACTGAGGGTGGGTCGGCCTCTCCCAGTCCACTGACTCAAATGTTAATCTCCTTTGGCAACACCCTCACAGACACACCCAGGAACAATACTTTGCGTCCTTCGATCCAATCAAGTTGACGCTCAATATTAACCATCACAACATCTGCATCTCAGGTTTTACTGCACGCTCATCAGTTTCAAACTTGTCACTAGAGTAAGCTGATAGGAGGATCTTTACAACTGATTTCAGTGAAAGATATATTGCCCTCACATAACCAACTGAGTTGGTTATGTCTACAGCAGGTTCCAGCCAGTAAACTCTTTTCTCTGCAAATCACAAGGGTTATTGTGTTGTTACAGTGATCTGCAAAGTAAAAGGTCAAGGCTTTATTTTGGTATTTAAGAGGACTTCTTGATATGTCATAAGTGTTGCATTATCTTTTGTGAACATCTCGAATAAGTACATGACAAGGCAAAGGCAATTCCACAGTATCTTGTATATCACATAGTTTGCTTTGGCTGAAGAAGAATATGGAAAAGGTCTACTCTCTTTCTGTTTACTGCCAGCAACCCATGGTGCTATCTTATATTTTAAAAAGACTTCTGGTTGTTTCTTCATGTCCAAGTGTCTGATATACAGGGTACAAAAGTAGCACATTTAATAATATCATTAACCTTTTTATACACAGCAGACTTTAATTCTAGAAACTGCTTTTAGTAACACGTTTTATAGAAGGAACTTTATATCTTCATCAAATGTCAAAAATCCTTCATCTACTACTAAAAATAGTTGGCAGTCTACAGCAATATTTTTGTCAAGCTTTCTGTTTAAATTTTTGCATAGACTCAAGAGTAAAAGGAACTATCTTCTTGAAATATTTTTATGAAGTCTTGTTTTGAAATATGATTAGTAAAAACAGAATGGGTTTGAGATACCTCATTTCCTCTAAACTTTTTAAATTCATTGTTTATATTCTATCTTAATCAAAGCTGTTTCAACATGGTGGTTTTTCTATGTCATTTTAGAGTTTTCCTCTTCATAAACTCTGGGGTAGCAAAGTTGATATTCTTCTTTGAAGTCATCCTCAACAAGATGTATACAATTCTCAAACAGGACTTTTTCTTGAAAGACTCAAAGCTAAATAATACTAAATAAAAATTAAATAGTTTTTGAAGATTTCTTTGAATGTTATGAATGCTAAAATACCAAGCAAGTCTACAAAGATTATAATTCTATTATCACTCCTTATTCTTTTTTAAGAACATTTACGTTTTTAAGAAGCTGTCTATTTGTTTATTTTTTGAATAGGGAATACATTTATATGACTTAAAAAGTCAAAGTAATGCAAAAGGTACACTCTGAGTATATTCACTTTCACTCCAACTTCCCTCTCCCTCCTCTATAGTTAACTAGTTTTATAATTTATTGAGGATCTTTCCAGTATTTTATATGTGAATGTTAGAAAATCTAAATATGTATTTTTATTCCCCCTTTATTGCACAAGATTGCATTTTGCATAAGACATTCTTCTTTCCATTTTTTACTTTGCCTTCTTCATTCAGTATATTCTAGAGATCTTTTCACATCAGTATAAAGAGCAATTTTCATTGATTTTTATAGCTGCATATTATTCCATGATGTAGGATGTACCTTAGCGTATTTAACTAGGTCCATTTGGATCTTTTCCAGTCTTTCGTTGTTACAAGCAATGCTGCCATGCATGACCTTGAACACAAGTTGAACACAAGTTATTTCATGCATGTGAAGTATATTTGAGGTAAATTTCCAGAAGTGGGATTACTGGTCAGAAGATAGAAATGTGTAATTTTGAGAGATATTTCCAAATTGCCTTACATAGGATTGTTATCTTTTGGGCTCCAATCAGCAATGCATAAGAGTTTCTTGCCAAAATTATGTGTCATCAAACATTTGGAATTTTTTAACCAAGCTCATAGATGATAAACGGCACGTCCATTTTGTTATAATTTGCAGTTCTCATATTTTGAGTGAAATTGAGCATCTTCTATGAGTTTAAAGTCATTCATATTTCTTTTTCTGATAACTATCTGTTTATATCCTTTGCCTGTTTTTATATTGGGTTGTCTTTTTGTCTTGATTTCAATGAAATCCTTATATATATTTAAAAAAAAAAAAAAAGTGAGGGGGTGGCCGGGCGCGGCAGCACTTTGGGAGGCCAAGGCGGATGGATCGCTTGAGGTCAGGAGTTCGAGACCCTGTCTCTACTAAAAATACAAAAATTAGTTGGGCATAGTGGTGTGCATCTGTAATCCCAGCTACTCAGGAGGCTGAGGCAAGAGAATCGCTTGAACCTGGGAGGCGGAGGTTGCAGCGAGCCGGGATCGCACCACTGCACTCCAGCCTGGGAGATAGAGCGAGACTCAGTCTCAAGAAACAAAAACAAAAACAAAAAACAAAAAGAAAACACCCTTTGTCAGTCTTATGAATTGCAAAATTTTCCTATTTTTCTCTGCCTTGTAACTACTTTTTGTCATCAGAATATTTTTGTGTAGTAAAATATATCTATCTTTTTAAATTTGGTTTCTAGACTTTGATTCATAGAAAGGCCTTCCTCACTCCAATGTTACAAAGAAATTTGTCCATATTTTCTTCTACTACTTTTGAGGTTTTATTTTTTTCTATATAAATCTTTGCTACATTTGGACTTTATCCCGATGAATAGTGTGGGCTATGGATCCAATTTTATCTTTTCCAGATAGATATCCAGTTGTCACAACACAATTTATTAACATCGAGATGCATCCTTTATCATAAACTGAATTTCCCTACACTAGTCATCTTTTTCTTTACTTTTCTTTCTGTTTCTTTGTGTGTCTATTCATGTGCCAAAACCATACCATATCAATGGTATATTTATGGTCAGACTAGTCTCTTTCAATTGTTCTTCTTTTCAGACTCTTTCTACCTATTCTTTTCTTTTTTACTCTTTATTTGGAAATAAATTCAAATTCACAAATAGTTGCAAACATAAAAGTAGTACAAAAATAGTCACATATCCTTTACCCAGGGTTACACTTGTTAATATTTGTTTTATAGTTTCATCTTCTCTTCTTCTCCTTCTCTTTCATACATAACTCTTTTGCTGACCCATTTAAGGATAAATTTAGTACATCATGGCCTTTGCCTCTAAGTTCCCCAAGTGTGCATTTCCTAAAAATAGGGAGATTATTTTACATAACCACAGTACAATGATCAACTTCATAAATTTACATTGATATTGATACAATACTTGTATCTCTTCTGCCATTCATGTTTTTATTTTGCCATTTGACCCAGTAATACCCTTTTTAGCATTTCTCTCGCCTCCAGTACAGCATTAAACTAGTGCCCGGCATTACATTTAGTTTATATCTATTCTTGTTGTTTCATTTGATTAAAAAACTTGGTATTTTTATCGAGATTATATTAAAAATATTTAATTAATTTAGGGAGATCTAACATCTTTGTAATGTAATGCCAAGTCTTCCTGTTCAAGAACACTTTATACTTTTCTATTCTGGTCTACTTTTTTGTCTTTTGGCAAAGTTTTAGTTTTCCTTGTATACATCTGCACATTTTTGTTAATTTATACCTACTATTTGCTCTTTTTTGCCCTATTTTATATAGTCTTCTATTGTGTCTTCTAACTGGCTGTGAAACTATTGATTTCAGAATATTTATTTTTTATTAGTGGCCTTACAAAGTTTTCTTATTGTTTGTAGCAACTTTCAGTTGTAATTTGATTTGTTTTGCCTGTATTATTATTTACAATTTAAATAAATACTTATTGAATCAAAAGAAATAAAAATTTATTCCTAAATTATCTATCTCACGTACTTTTTTTTTTTTTTTTTGAGACACAGTCTCTGTCTGTTGCCCAGGCTGAAGTGCAGTGGTGCTATCATGGCTCACTGCAAGCTCTGCCTTCAGGGTTCACGCCATTCTCCTGCCTCAGCCTCTCGAGTAGCTGGGACTACAGGTGCCCATCAGCACGCCCGGCTAATTTTTTTGTATTTTCAGTAGAGACGGGGTTTCACCATGTTAGCCAGGATGGTCTCGATCTCCTAACCTTGTAATCCGCCCACCTCGGCCTCCCAAAGTGCTGGGATTACAGGTGTGAGACACCATGCCCTCCCGTCTCACATACTTTCTTAAGGTTTGTATTAGCTTAATCTATTCCCCCTATTTACTTAAAATCTCTTTTTTTTGTGAGAGAGAGAGAGAGAGAGAGAGAGAGAGAGAGACTCGCTGGGTCACCCAGGCTGGAATACAGTGGTGCGATCACAGCTCAAGCCCTCCTGGGCTCAAGTAATCCTTCCTCCTCAGCCTCCCAAGTAGCTGGGACCACAGGCATGTGCCACCATATCTACCTAATTTTTAAAAAATTTTTATTTCATAGAGACAAGGTCTCCCTATGTTGCCCAGGCTGGTCTCAAACCCAGCAATCTCCTACCTCAGCCTCCCAAAGTACTAGGATTCCAGGCATAAGTCACCATGCCTGGCCTACTTAAAGTCCTTTTTGATATTTAAAATTAATCAACTTTTTGATATTTAAAATTAACAGCTTTCACAGTCATCATTAATTACCTCATAACTTTACTCTAGCAATAATACTTTAAAGTGTTATGAAATATCAACATACAAAAAGTATATAATAAATGCTGTTTTCACTTCAAGTTACATGTAGCATGCTTACTTGTATTTGCAATGAATATTCAGATGTCAGCTATAATTCTTATTGACACACCTCATTTGTCTTATTGGCATTTTGGCATTGTTAAACACATTATACTGATGGTAACATATAATTTTGAGGGAGGCTGACACTGGCATCTTCTCATCTGGGGAGTGGGGTCGCTGCAGAGAGTACTGTAAGCAGGGACAGAGGCTCCATAGATTAGAACCAGGCAGTGACAAGAGGAGAATGTGCCCTGCAAACAAGCAGGTGCATATGGGAGAAAACCTGTTGTAAACAGGGAAACATGGAACGCTCCTGGGGGCTACGAATAGTATTCTGTACTTCAGCTGTAGATCTGCGACCAAGATTCAACAGTAACAGAAAAGTGAATAGTGAGTAGGTTTCATGTAAACTACACATCCTGCCCTTGGCATTTTTCTATTCCTTACCTCTATTCTCTCTTGAACCTACTTCAATCAAACTCTTGTACCCATCATTTCACAGAAACAACTCACATGAAGGTCATCAATGACTTCCATGTTATTAAATCAATTCTCTATGTACTTGACTTATCAGGAGTTTGTGACATTTCAATAACACATTTCTTCTTGAAGTACTTTTAAAACTATATTATACTTCCAAGACATCACATTTTCCTGATTCTCCTCCTGCCTCCATGGCCAGTGGTTCCCAGGCTAGGAATGTTAGATTTAACAAACAAAAATGCAGTTAAGCCTGAATTTCAGATAAATAACAAATAACTTTGTGTATAAGTTTATGCCAAATATTGCATGAGATAATTATGTACTAAAAATTATTTATTTAAAATATAACTGGGTGTCCTTTATTTCATTTGGTAACCCTGTATCTGTCTGTTTTTCTGGATTCCTCCTTATCTCCACAACTTCTCTTCTCCATCTGTACTGACTCCCTAAGTAATCTCATCCTATCTTGAGGCTTTAAAAACTATCTGTCTGCTGAAGACTTTCAAATTTGTATCAACAGTCTAGACTTCTCCTTTTTACTCCAAACTTACATATATGTCTACTGACGTCTCCTCTTTGATATCCAGTGGGCATCTCAACTTAACACATCCAAAACTGAATTTTTTTTTTTTTTTTTGAGATGGAGTCTTGCTCTGTCACATAGGCTGGAGTGCAGTGGCAAGTTCTGGGGTCACTGAAACCTCCACCTCCTGGGTTCAAGCGATTCTCCTGGCTCAGCCTCCCAAGCAGCTGGTACTACAGGCATGCACCACCACACCTGGCTAATTTTTGTATTTTTTGGTAGAGATGGGGTTTCACCATGTTGGCCAGGCTGTTCTTAAACTCCTGGCCTCAAACGATCTGCCAGCCTTGGCCTCCCAAAGTGCTGAGATTACGGGCGTGAGTCACTGCACCCAGCCCCAAAACTGAACTCTAATCTCCTCCAAAGAATCCTGCTCCCTCTGCAGTCTTCCCCACCTCAGAAAATGGCAATTTTTATCCTCCCAGTGCAAAGGCCCCAAATTGTGGAGTCATCACCGACTATTCCCTTTTCTGTATACTCCATCTCCATGTCTTCAGCAAATGCTTTTGCCTTCTTCTTCAAAATGTATCCCCAAATGAATCACATCTCCGGAATCTCTCACCTGTAATATAGAAACAACCTCCTAGATAGTCTCCTTGCTCCTCCCTAGAGTCCATGGTTTATTCTCAAAACTGAAGCAGGAACGATTCTGAGTCTAAGCAGATCCCTTATGCTCAGATCCCTCCAGTGCTTTCCCATCTCTCTCCCAATAAAAGGAAAACTTTTACAACCACCTGTAAGGCCCTGTACACATTTGGTGTTCCATGACTTCTCTGATCTCTCTAAATTCTCTCTGTCCTGCTAACACTACTAAAACAACCCTGCCCTTTTCCTGTTCTTCAGACAACCCAGGCACCATCCCACTTAGGAGCCTCTGTGCTTTCTGTTTTTTCTGCCTGAAATAGTCTTCCTCTGGATAGCTGTATGGGTCACTCTCTCACCTCCTACTGCTCTCTTCTCAAATACTATGCTTTCAATGTGGCATTCTCTGATCACCCAGTATAAAATTGCAAGCACTCTCTACCTCAGTACTCCATAATTACCATCCTTGTTTTATTTTCCTTTGAAATGTATCATCATGTGTATTAATCTGTTTTATGCTGCTACAACAGAATACCTGCGATGGGTAATTTATAAACAATAGAAGTTTATTAGGCTCATAGTTACAGAGGGTGAGAAGCCCAAGAGCATGGCACAAGAATCTGTTGAGGGCCTTCATGCTGCACCATTCCATGGCAGAAGGCAGAAAGGCAGAAAGGCAAGAGAGCATGTGGGAGATTGAGAGAGCAAGAAAGAGCCAAACTCTTTTTTTTTTTTGAGATGGAGTCTCGCTCTGTCGCCCAGGCTGGAGTGCAGTGGCGCAATCTCGGCTCACTGCAAGCTCCGCCGCCTGGGTTCACG
>NW_012102210.1:2273803-2279134 GCF_000951045.1 Mandrillus leucophaeus
CTAATTTTTTGTATTTTTAGTAGAGACGGGGTTTCACCGTGTTAGCCAGGATGGTCTCAATCTCCTGACCTTGTGATCTGCCCGCCTTGGACTCCCAAAGTGCTGGGATTACAGGTGTGAGCCACCGCGCCCGGCCTTTTTTTGTTTGTTTGTTTTTTCAGATAGAATCTTACTCTGGATTCAGATAGAATCTTATTCCCAGACTGGAATGCAGTGATGCAATCTCAGCTCACTACAACCTCTGCCTTCTGAATTCAAGCACTTCTCATGCCTCAGCCACCAGAGTAGCTGGGACTACAGGCATGCACCACCACACCCAGCTAATTTTTTGTATTTTTAGTAGAGATGGGGTTTCCCCAGGTTTCCCAGGCTGGTCTCAAACTCCTGAGCTCAGCCTATCCATCTGCTTTGGCCTCTCAAAATGCTGGGATTACAGGCATGAGCCAGTGCCTAGCCCAAACTCACTTTCATAACAAGCCCACTCCTGCAATAATAACTCACTCCTGTGACAATGACATTAATCCATTCACAAGGGCAGAGCCCGCCTGGCCTATTCACTTATTATGCTCCACCTCCCAACACTGTTGCATTGGGGATTAAGTTTCCAACACATGGCTGGGTGTTGTGGCTCACACCTGTAATCCCAGCACTTTGGGAGGCCCAGGTGGGAGGACTGCTTGAGTCCAGGAGTTTGAGATCAGACTGGGCAATATAGTGAGACCTCATCTCTACAAAAAAATTAAAAAGTAGCTGAGCGTGGTGACATGCATCTGCAGTCCCAGATACTTAGAAGGCTGAGATGGGAGGATCTCTTGAGCTTGGGAGATGGAGGTTGCAATGCACCACTGCACTCCAGCTTGGGTGACAGAGTGAGACTCTGTCTCAAAAAAAAATTTCCAACACATGAACTTTGGAACACACATTCAAACCACAGCTCCATCCAACATACTTTTTTTTTTTTTTTTTTTTTTCCTGTTTCTCTCTCCAAAAATGTAACCTTGAGGAAGACAGGAATCTTTGCCTATTTTGCAAACTGATGTATCTCCAGCACCTATATGTAGCATGAATGTGGTGTCTTCAAAGCCTGGTACTTGGTAGGCACTCAATAAATAGAATAAATAGTTATTGAATGAATGCATAAATAAATGAATGAATGAAACTAAAGAATACGCATAAATCTGTCACCAGGTGACAGATTATTGAGAAATCCTAGAACAAAAGAAGCACTAAAGAAAAGATGAGTTTGGGAGGGTAATGAAAAGCTCAGTCTTGGCAGAGAGGAAAGCAAAGGGATCCTGGCTGTCTTTTCCAGTCTTTCAAGCTACTAGTAAAAGGCGGGAGCTGTCCAGCATGGACCTCCTGAAGTTGGAGTATCGCTGCAGGGACGAAAGCCTGCTTTCCTAACCCTGCTCAGGATCACTTCATTGCCATCCTTATCAAATACACCTTTGTTCCCTGTGTGCTTCTCCTTCCCAGTCCTTTTTCCTTTACTCAAATGTGACCAGAAAGCCCATGAGCTACATGAAATCTTATTGTTCCCATGCTTTTCAAAAAGCTTTACTCACTCCAGTAACTTCCATGCCATAAAATTGATGACTGGGATGACAGAAACAGTGTCTTCATAAATGTATCCATTGAAATGAGTTTGGTGCTTCCTTCCTGTGTGTCTCTCAAAAATCAGCTTTTTAAATGTGGTGAAAAGTCAAGATTGGGGGCCCAATAGTCTAGCAAATTTCTTAATGAGAAAGCCCTGTTCTCTATCACACATCCTAGTCGGCTGAGTTGTGTGCCCCCCTTCCCCAACCTCAAAAGACATGTCTACTTGAAACCTGTGAATATCATCATATTTGGGAAAAAAACTATGCCCTTATCTGTAGCTATAATTAAATTTAGTTTCTTGAGATGAGATAATCCTGGATTCAGGACAGGTCCTAAATTCAATGGCAGATGTCCTTACAACAAGAGGAAAGGACAGAGGCACAGAGAGACATAGAGGGGAAGGCCATGTGAAGTTAGAGGCAAAGTTTGGAGTTACACAGCTATAAGCCAAGGAACGACAAGGATTGCTGGCAGCAATGCCCAGAGCCACCAAGAGCTGGAAGAGGCAAGGAAGAATTTTCCCCCTAGAGACTTTGGAGGGAATATAGCCCTGCTGATACCTTGATTTCAGAATTCTGGCCTCCAGGCCAGGCGCAGTGGCTCAAACCTGTAATCTCAGCACTTTGGGAGGCCAAGGCAGGCAGATCACTTGAAGTTAGGAGTTTGAGACCAGCCTGGCCAACAGGGAGAAACCCTGTCTCTACCAAAAACACAAAAATTAGCCAGATGTGGTGGAGCACACCTGTAATGCTAGCTACTCAGGAGGTGAAAGGCACATCTTTTTTTTTTTTTTTGAGATGGAGTCTCACTTTGTCACCCAAGCTGGAGTGCAGTGGTATGATCTCAGCTCACTGCAACCTCCACCTCCTGGGTTCAAGCAATTCTCTGGCCTCAGCCTCCCAAGTAGCTGGGATTATAGGCATGTGCCACCACGCCCGGCTAATTTTTGTATTTTTAGAAGAGATGAGGTTTCACCATGTTGGTCAGGTTGGTCTTGAACTCCCGACCTCAAGTGATCTGCTTGCCTTGGCCTCCCAAAGTGCTGGGATTATAGGCTTCAGCTACCATGCCTGGCCAAAAGGCATGTCTTACTTGGCAGCCAGCAAGACAGAGCTTGCACAGGGGAACTTCCATTGATAAAGCCATCAGATCTTGTGAGACTTATTCACTACCATGAGAAGAGCATGGGAAAGACCCACCCCCATGATTCAGTTGCCTCCCATCAGGTCACTCCCACAACATGTGGAAATTGTGGCAGCTACAATTCAAGATGAGATATGGGTGGGGACAGAGCCAAACCATATAATTTCACCCCTGGCCCCTCCAAATCTTATGTCCTCACATTTCAAAACCAGTCATGCCTTCTGAACAGTCCCTCAAAGTCTTAATTCATTTCAGCATTAACCCAAAAGTCCACAGTCCAAAGTCTCTTCTGAGACAAGGTAAGTTCCTTCTGCCTCTGAGCCTGTAAAATGAAAAGCAAGTTAGTTACTTCCTAGATAAAATGGGGGTACAGGCATTGGATAAATGCAGCTATTCCAAATGGGAGAAACTGGCCAAAACAAAGGGGCTACAGGCTCCTTGCAAGTCAAAAATCCAATAGAGCAGTCACTAAACCTTAAAGTTCCAAAATTATCTCCTTTGACTCCAGGTCTCACATTCAGGTCACACTGATGCAAGAGGTGGGCTCCCATGGGGCATCCATGGTCTTGGACAGCTCTGCCCCTACGGCTTTGCAGGGTACAGCCTCCATCCTGGCTGCTTTCATGGGCTGGTATTGAGTGTCTGCTGCTTTTCCAGGCTGATGGTGCAAGCTGTCAGTGGATCTACCATTCTGATGCCTGGAGGATGGTGGCCCTTTCTCACAGCTCCACTAGGTAGTGCCCCAGTGGGGACTCTGTGTCAGGGCTTCAACCCCACATTTCCCTTCTGCACTGCCCTAGCAGAGGTTCTCCATGAGGGTCCCACCCTGCAGCAAACTTCTGCCCGGACATCCAGGCATTTCCATACATCCTCTGAAATCTAGGTGGAGGTTCCCATATCTCAATTCTTGACTTCTCTGCATTTACAAGCTCAACACCACATGGAAGCTGCCAAGGCTTGGGGCTTTCACCCTCTGAAGCCACAGCCCAAGCTGTACCCTGGCCTCTTTTAGCCATGGCTGGAGCAGCTGGGACACAGGGCATCAAGTTCCTAGGCTGCACACAGCAGAGGGTTCTATGCCCAGTTCATGAAACCATTTTTTCCTTCTAGGCCTCTGGGCCTGCAATGGGAAGGTCTCTGACACGTGAAGGTCTCTGACATGCCCTGGAGGCATTTTCCCCATTGTCCTGGCTCCTTGTTACATATTTGGCTCCTTGCTACTTCTCCAAATTTTGGCAGCCAGCTTGAATTTCTCCCCAGAAAATGGGGTTTTCTTTTCTATTGAATCATCAGACTGCACATTTTCCAAACTTTTATGCTTTGCTTCCTCTTGAATACTTCACTGCTTAAAAATTTCTTCTGCCAGATACCCTAAATCATTTCTCTCAAATTCAAGGTTCCATATATCTTTAGGGCAGGGGCAAAATGCTTGCAGTCTCTTTGCATAGCAAGAGTGACCTTTACTCCAGTTCCCAACAAGTTCCTCATCTCCACCTGAGACCACCTCAGCCTGGACCTTATTGTCCATATCACTATCAATATTTTGGTCAAAGCCATTCAACAAGCCTCTAGGAAGTTCCAAACCTTCCCACACTTTCTTATCTTCTGAGCCCTCCAAACTGTTCCAACCTCTGCCTGTTACCCGGTTCCAAAGTCACTTCCACATTTTAAGGTATCTTTACAGCAGTACTCCACTCTCAGTACCAATTTACTGTATTAGTCCATTTTCCCACTGCTGATAGACACACCTGAGGCTGGGTAATTTATAAAGAAAAAGAGGATTAATGGACTCACAGTTCCACATGTCTGGGGAGGCCTCACAATCATAGTCGTAGGTGAAGGATGAAAGGCGCATCTTACATGGTGGCAGGCAAGAGAGAGCTTATGCAGGGGAACTCTCGCTTATAAAACCATCAGATCTCACGAGACTTATTCACTATCATGAGAAGAGCATGGGAAAGACCCGCCCCCATGATTCAATTAACCTCCCACTGGGTCTGTCCCACGACATGTGGGAATTGTGGGAAATATAATTCAAGATGAGATTTGGATGGGGACACAGCCAAATCATATCATCTGCCAATATTTATTATCTATCTGTTTTATTTTAGCCATCTTAATGGATATAAAGTGTTATCTTATTGTAATTTTGATTTGTATTTCTCTGATGGCAAATTATGTTGAATATCTTTCTATGTGCTTATTGACCATTTGTGTAGTTTCTTTGGATAAATGTTCATGTCTTTTGCTCACTTTTTCATTTTATTTTTGACTTATAAATATGGTTTTTGTTTGTTTGTTTGTTTGTTTTTGTTTTTTGAGGTGGAGTCTTGCTCTGTCTCCCAGGCTAGAGTGCAGTGATATGACCTTGACTCACTGCAACTTCTGCCTCCTGGGTTCAAGCAATTCTCCTGCGTCAGCCTCCTGAGTAGCTGGGACTATAGGTGTATGCCACCATGTCCGGCTAATTTTCATATTTTTAGCAGAGACAGGGTTTCACCATGTTGGCCAGGCTGGTCTTGAACTCCTGACCTCAGGTGATCCACCTGCCTCAGCCTCCCAAAGTGCTGGGATTATAGGCATGAGCCA
>NW_012102210.1:2283134-2284796 GCF_000951045.1 Mandrillus leucophaeus
AGGCCGGCTTGCAGCAGCTGCTCGGAGCCCTGCGCGAGCTCCCCAGGCCCGAGGGGCTGCAGCGACTGCTGCTCATCAACAACGCAGGTAAGACCCCGAGAATGAAGCGGGCTCCCCATGTGAGCGCCCACTTCCTCCACCGCTGGGGAATTTAACAGCGACTCCTAGGGAGTCAGATAGGACGCCTAGAAATCTAAAGCCCTAGTTGTTCCAGCTTGAGTAGCAAGTGGAGGCGAGGTGTACAGGAAGACTCGGTGCCGTCGGGGCAACAGTCTGCCCCCACTTCCTGGAAAATTGGCCAGCCGGGTTTTCCAAAGCGCCTGTAGAACTTTCCCGATCCCCTTGCTCTGCGCCCTCTGGCGGAGGCCTGAGTCAGGGCTTCAAGTCTCCAAACAAGTCAAGTCGCTGCTTCTCCAGAGGACCCCTAGAGCTCTCCCTCGGCAAGTCAGGTGCCTTCTCCTTCTGCAGCTTGGGATGGCTGGGTTCCCCAGGTGTGTCTTTCCGCAGAGCTGGGGAAGAGAGAAGCCTCTTCAGAAGCGCAGCTTCCTCCTCTAGGTCTGCATGGGAAGAGGATATCTGGAAGAACTTGGGAGGGCTGGGAGAGAAGAAAGCCCCGCCTGCCCTGAGTTACTCCTAAGGGTTGGTTTTTCAGGCTCTCTTGGGGATGTGTCCAAAGGCTTCGTGGACCTGAGTGACTCCACTCAAGTGAACAACTACTGGGCGCTGAACTTGACCTCCATGCTCTGCCTGACTTCCAGCGTCCTGAAGGCCTTCCCGGCCAGTCCTGGCCTCAACAGAACTGTGGTTAACATCTCGTCCCTCTGTGCCCTGCAGCCTTTCAAAGGCTGGGCGCTGTACTGTGCAGGAAAGGCTGCTCGTGATATGCTGTTCCAGGTCCTGGCGCTGGAGGAACCTAATGTGAGGGTACTGAACTATGCCCCAGGTAGGTGGGAAGTCCTGCCGTCCCTGTCCTCCAGAACCCACTGGTGCGCCTCTGGGGGCTGGGCAAGCGGCCTAGTCCACCCCCTCCAGGAAACAACCCACAGGATTTTGTCCTTGAATCCTGATCCATGACCTGTTAGGGGAAATACAGACCCAGGGGAAATAGAGGTGGTAGGGTCCGGGGATACTGGCAGAGAGTGAGGAGTTGCCTGGACTGGAGGGTGGGGCAGGAAAGTCTGAGGTATTAGATGAAGTTTGGGAGAAGACTGGGGTTTGAGTACCAGGCCTTCCTCATGTGAAATGGGGAAGACGCTCCCTGCCTCACAGGGCACTTCGGAAGACTGAGATACTGTATGTGAAAATGACCCTGACCTGTGAAGTGTTGCCTCATTGTTAAATAGGACTGACCACACTGTATTGCGCTATGCATCTGTGTGTTCCCAACACCTAGCAAAGCACTACAGTAAGGCAAGCTGCAGGACTGCTAGCTGTATGGAGAGCAGACAGGCATTGTTGAGTGCTGACCATCCCTGGCTGAACTGTGCTGGAACACTATTGAGGATACTGGGATAAATACAATAGAGCCCTTATTTTCATGAACGCCAAAGGACAGGGAGTCTTGTGATACTGGGTCTGGTTTCTGATGCTGCAGCGCCCCTTTCTTAATAGTGAGGAGTCTCTTTTAGGCTTGAGGTTGCTGCAATCAGAAAGTGGTGACAG
>NW_012102210.1:2286411-2303580 GCF_000951045.1 Mandrillus leucophaeus
TGGAGGTTTTGAGTCTGGGAAAGGAATACTTCATTAATAGAAATGGGAATGTCAGGAGGTGGTAGTGGTTGGACAGGAGATGAGAATCTTGGTTTTAGACATGGTAATCTAGAGGGTCCATGTTCATTGGGCTTTTGAATTTCAGTCCAGAGCTTGATAATGACAAATTGGAGCCTTTGACAACCCTGACCACACATTTCAGCCAAGATGACGTGTTTCCTCCAGCCAGACCTGACTCAGCCCCACCCCCGACATACAACAGGGACCTGAAACCTTCTGCCCTGCCTCGGCCATGTTCCCTCATCGTCTGCTTTTCATCCTCTAGGTCCTTTGGACACAGACATGCAGCAGTTGGCCCGGGAGACCTCCATGGACCCAGACATGCGAAAAGGGCTGCAGGAGCTGAAGGCAAAGGGGAAGCTGGTGGATTGCAAGGTGTCAGCCCAGAAACTGCTGAGCTTGCTGCAAAAGGACGAGTTCAAGTCTGGAGCCCACGTCGACTTCTATGACAAATAAGCCCATGTTTTTGGCTTCCTGAACCTTTTCGTCCCCACTTTCAGACATACCCCAGAGCCCTGTGGCTCCCCACACCCTGCCATAGGGGCAGTCCTGCCTTACACATAGAAGCATTCATGCCTGCTGCCCTGCCGTCAGGCACAGCCAGCTGTGAGCTCCCAGATCTTGGCCTTACCTGTTGTCAGGAGTCTGTGCTGTGCACCCTGGATTATGAGGATGGTAGGAGAGAGGTTATGGGTATTGGTGTCTCTATCCCGAGGAATAGAACTTAAGGAGTGGGAAGAGCAGGAAAAGCAGCTGGAACACAGAAGAGAGGAGGTTGTGTCTCCTGCTCATAGCAAGCCTGTGGGGAGAGGGAAGAGTGATCTGGTGTGGAATAGGAGGACCCATGTAGATTCGCAGATGGCCTAGATGGGAAGAAGAGCAGATGGTACAAGTTCCAGCCCACATAGATGCCCCTTGCTGAGGGTAGCAGGACCTTCTTTTGTACTTTGTGTCCTCACTCTGATGTCTCTTTCCTCCTGAATCTACCACCCCTCCCCCAGGCTGGGAGAAGGGGCTCCTGGGTGTCTGTATACATGCCAAAGGCAGATACAAATAAAATACAGATTGTCCTTTTTTCATGCTTGCTTTCTCCTCTGATACAGGGTCTGTGACTAACTTCCTGGTTCACTGGGCCCAAGGTCATTCCCGAGGCAGTTAACCCAAAAGTGAGATGTTGTCCTTATTTCCTAGGGAGCTGTCCTGGGGCCATCTGCCTCCAATCATCAAGCCCCACTCAGTGGCAAGCCCAGGTCCAAAGTTGCCCACAATCGGCATGCCTGCTCTTTTGTGTTGTTGCCCATGCCAACCCCAGCCTTGACAGCCCTTTTCTCACCCTGGGCTATTCAGAATACCCATCTTTTACGGCCCAACTTACAGCCTGCCCTCCGCATGGCCCTGGAGCCTGGGTCTTTTCCCCGACTCTGGATTCCCAATTCCACCCACTGTCCACATGGCAATGCTGTGAATGGATACCAGCTGCTATTGGCCCTTTTGGCGTTGCCCATCTGGCCCAGCCCATGGTCTAGGTCCTCAGTGGGGTGGGCTTAGGACCAGCATGCCTTTGGGGGAGATGGGCAAGATTCCAAGAAATGGAAGCTCTGAGAAATCAGGGCTTCATCTAAGCCAATCCTTGTGCAGGTTGGTAGACATAGGCTAGACTGGGAGCTCCACAGCAGTGGTGGTCTGCAGCCGGCACCCTGGCCCCTGGCCATATTTGGGAGGAGGGAGCGTGGTCCGCTGCCGGCTGACTCCAGGACGCCGCCTGCCTCTGAGTGTGCATAAGAGAACTCCTCCTTGTGCTCAGCAGAGGGCGCATGGAGGCCGCGCCTCTTGCTGAAGGGCAGGCCCTAGGCTGAAGCTGGCAGCGCCCTGCCTGCTCCCCTAGGAGGGAATGGGTGAACGCTTGCCTGGTCCAGCAGAGGCGTTACCCTCATGCGCCCATTGAAGTAGAAATCACTGGGCTCAGCTTCCTGCTCTGCCACAGCTGGTAACCCAGGGCAAGTTTCTTCTCTGTGCCTCAGTTTCCTTATCTGAAAAATGAATTATAATGGCACCTACCCTAAAGGGTTATTTTGAACATTAAGTGACTGACCTAATGTTTGTAAATGTTCAGCACAGTGCTAGCATTGTGGTAACTGCCCTGTAGGTGCTAATATTATTTATTGCCTTTAAATATCAAGATCCAGATCATCCTGGAGCCCTGCTGGAAGCCTCCTCTCCTCTAGGCGGCCCAGACATCCTCCCCTGGCTGACTTGAGGCAAAACCTCTCACTGTACTGCCCCTATTCAGCCTCCTGGAGGTGAGGGTGGGGTCTGGTCTGGATACCTTGTCTTGGATTTACAGAAAAATGCATGAACTTTGGAGTCAGGAGCCTTCACTTCCACTACCTTGTCTGTGACAGAGATGCTGTGGGGAGTTGGGCAGAGCCCTGCTCTCTCTCTGGGCTTCAGTTTCTTTAGAGCAGTGAACTCCAAGATTCCTTCCTGGACACCTTCCTCTGAGGTGTTTCCAGTGTGATGAGGCAGTGGATTATGGCAGCCTGGGCTGCCTTTCGTGCCATGGTGGCTGGTAGGTAGGTTTCCTCACCCGGCCCCTTGCTCCTGCGGGAGTATGAGGGTGGGCAGTGCCAGTCCAGCTCCTTGTGAATGATCATCGGGGTTGACTCTGTCCCTCCCCTCTAGGCTGGTTGGCCAGGGGCTTCGTGAGGAGTACTGCTTGTCCCCACGAGGTGGCGAGGCCCTCCCATGCCTGACATTTGTCTTCTCTGAGCCCAGAGATGTAAGAGCTTTGGAAGTGCTCTCTTGGGCTGTCTCTCCCTGCAGTCCAGGATTCTGGACTCTCGGGGGCCCCCAGGGAACTGGGGAGATCAGAGATGGGCAGCAGCACTCTTCCTGCCAGGTCCCGAGGCCTCTTCAGTGACCCACGGTCTCTGGCCTCAGGGATTTCCCAGACCTTGCTCCCAGCCCTGAACTCAGCCTCCCCAGGTCCCCCCACACTGAGGCAGGGAGGCTTTTGTGGCAGCCTCCAGGCCATAAGCAGCCACCCTCCAGGGGCTAACCATCTGTGTTCCCCGACTGCATGACCCCGCCTTGGCCACCACACACATGAGCACATGTGAGTGCACACACACAAATACATGCCTGCACATGCCCAGGGCCCAGCTGCTGGAGCGAGCAGGGCCATAGATGAGCCAAAAGATAAACAAGTTTCCTCTTTGTCTTTGGTGTGAGAGTGCTGGACGGTTTTTGGTTTTGTGTTTAATACGCCTGCACTGGGGCCAGCAGCTGGCCTGTGAGGAGCAGGGGGAGTGAGGGGAATATTCCAGGCCAAAGCCAGTGTCCAAGAGCATGATCAGCTGGGATTAGTCTGGTCAAGAGGTTCCCCCGAATCTCCAATTCCTGTCCTTCCTCCCATGAATAAACACATGTGCCCCCACACCAAGGCTGGCGCTGAGTCTGTTGTCAGTCATCAGGGTCACATGCCCAGGATGTACTCCATCCTAGCATCTCCCCGTGTCTCACCCCAGAGAGCCGGGCACTGGGATGCTGCCTCCTAGCCTCCTTCACCTTCTTCCGTCCCCATAGAACATGGCCTCATAGGCTAGCAGGCATGCGGTAATTCTGACTCGTATGGCAGGTGTGCACATTCCCGGGTGAGCACACCCAAGAGCACCCAGGCATGCCCTCGCTACTGGGCTCCCGTGTGGTGACAGAGAGGTGGGTGAAGATGACTCCCAGTCCCTGGGGTGGAGACCCCCATTGGGTGGCACCTCTCCAGCTCTCACATCATCTCTCAGTAATCTGGGGTGTAAAAGAGGAGGGGAGTGGACCAGAAGCCACTAGACAGCTTGCTGGAAGCCAGCTGAGGAATCACTCCGAACCTCTGGAGTCAGCTGGGGGAGCCGATGATGGGGGGTAGGGCTCCAATCCTGGAGCAAGCCATCCTTGCCCCACTCCCCAGTCCCAGTCCTGAGGTCTCCCACCTGTGGTGCTGGGAGATGGGGAGCAGCACAGATGTTGTCTCAGACTTTTGAAGTAGAGCCCACTCCCACCAGGGAATTATTGTTACTTCCCAGCCAGCCTCCCCTACCTCACCCTTTGTCGCTCCTTTCATCCGTGGTAACTCCATCTTCAGCCCTAAGTGCCCTTCATGTGAGCCGGGAGAGTCCCAGACTTCTATTTTCAGTGAGGAGCTGGAGGAAAGCAGGATGGGAGAGAGAAGGAAATGCCTATCCCTTGGGGGCTCCTCCCCCAGCTGACCTCAGTGGCTCAGCGTGGTTCCTCAGCTAACTAACCCGAAAGCTGTCTAGTAGCCTCTTAGTCCACAGGACCGCCCAAGGACAGCCCCAGATTCCCCTATCTCACCCCCTGGGCAGGAGCCCTATGCAAAGGACAGGGACAGCTGCATCATTTTCTGGAACAAAATAGGCTTTTTCTAAGAGTCCCTCCTTGTGGCCTGCCTGGGTGACACAGGAAAGGGACCAGGGGCAAAGTGAGGAGTTGAAAGGAGGCAAGTCCCATCGAGCATCCAGGCAGAGAAACAAAAGCAGACACCGCGAGAGTCAAAGACGGAGACAGGGCAAGCCGGACAGTGAGAGAAGATAGAGAGAGGGACAGAAACGCAGGGAGGAAACAGACAGAAAGATTCGAAAATATAGTAAGACAGATTTAGATGAAGGGAGAGAGATGGCGGGAGAAGCCACACACCCTCACACACTCACACACGCTCATACTCCCTCTCTCTCTTTCCCCCCTCCCTCTCTCTCTCACATACACACACTCACACACACACACACCCGGGCGTGCGCTCACGCAGCCGCCCTGAGCCTTGCTGGAAATAATCCCGTTCGCGACGCCAGGGCCTCAGCTGCACAGGCGTTGCCGAGCTGTTACCTTGCACATCTGTCAGCTCCAAATGTAGAAGCTGTCATAGGACTGTATGTGTGTGAGTGTGAGAGTGTGTGTGCATGCCTGTTCCTCCCAGAGAATTCTGAGGCCTTGGTCGGCAGAGGGAGATTCCCAAAGGCCCAGAGGCTCTCCAGGAAGTCCAAGCCCTGGGAAGCAGGTCTGCTCCTTCCCTTCCTGCACAGGAAGTGGCCACAGGGCCGCCCAGCTCTATGAGATAGCCCACTGGACTTGGCTTCTGTGGCCTGGCTCGGCCACTCACAGCAGTGGGGCCCTGGGCAGTCACTTCTCAGAGCAGCTGTGTCCTGCTTGTCAGGTCGAGATGTTGGGTAGCTATGCCACCTGGAAGGAACCCAGACGGGGTGATGAGCACCTGGTCTGGTGTGTGTCAGTCACTTCTGGTCATCAGGGATTTTTCTCTGAGAGCTAGAAAGTCCTTCTTGTGTCTGACTCCCACTTCTGGGAATGTATCCCACACCCAGGTCCCTCTGGGGCACCGAGAACATTGCCCTCCTCTGACCCACTCTTCTCCATGCCAGTCTCCTTGCTGGACCGGAGGATGGGCCTTGGGCACCGACTCTGGGCTGCAAAAGGTCCAAGAACCTCAAGCACCAAGTCTCCAGGAGAATAGCGTGTTGGCACAAAGCCTGGAGGACTTGAGAATGTTGAGCCTTTTCCTGTAAGGATCCTTGGGTAGAAACTTTTCTCTGGTGACTCTTTCCAGGTTTTCAACCCCACTCCCTGGCCCCAAATGTCAGGACGTTCTTCTTTTGTGTTTGCACTTCCTCCTGCTTTAATCTAAGTGTATCACAGATAAATTTCATAGCAATGAGAAAGAGGCCCCAGGAACTACCTAGTAAGGAGGGCAGCTTTTTCACTCCAAGTAAGAGGAAAGAGGGACCCTGACCAAAGGGACCCCACCCTGTATTGGTGCTCTTCCCACAATGCCATGGCCACCCTATTTCATCCTCCCCCGATCCATGGAACTGACCCCTTGAAGACTTGAATACAAAGGCCCTGCCATCCATCCCACAGGCTGGCACCTTCACCCCTGTCCTGGCCTCATCAGAAACCATCTTAACCCCAGGCCATCTCTCATGCCGTCCTCAGATCCATGTTTCTTTCTGCCTAAAGGCTGGATGGAACAATCTAACAGGCATTGTATGCTCATGGTGCTCACAGCAGGGTGTTCTGAGAGAGGAGATGAGGCCAAAGACTTGAATCAGTGGTTCGAGCCCAGAAGCCATCACCTGGAATGTGTTCTCCCCAGGGACCTGGGTCTCCGAGTATGCACATTACGGATATATATGAATCACACATGGGCCTGCCCTGGGCCCAAGCTGTGTGTGTGTGTCTCTGTGTGTGTGTGTGTGTGTGTATATATATATATATATATAACTGTTTGCCACCTTAGAATGAGTCTTATGGGGGTTTGAACATTCAGCTTTTCTTATGCCTGGAGGGGTGTAATTGTGTGTGTACCTGTGTATAAGTGTTCTGATGTAAAACTTACCAGGTAATGGTGTGGTGTGCAAATGTGGGTTTGAGTGTATAGCTGTACATGCACACCTATAAGCCTATTGTGTGAATGTGAGTGTAACTTTGAAAACTACTGTGAGCACACACGAGCATTTGTATTTGAATAACAGTGGGTCTGTGTGTTTAAATCATGTATGCATCAACAGTGTACATATATGTGATTATGAGTGGTGGTATATAACCACATGTTGTATTTCTGGGTTGCTCTCCATTCATAATTGGGTGTGCATGTGTGCACACGTGACAGGTTGTTACCTTCCAAGCAGGAGCTCATGCAAAGCTGTGCATGAGATTTATGTGTGTGTGATCTTGACACGGGACTGGTGTCCCTGGATAAATGAGTGTGTTGAGGCCTGTGACTGGGGTATAACAATTGTGTGTTGACAAACTGCAGACACCCCTTAGGCCATGTCCAGTGAGAAGGAAAAGTGTAAATGTTTGTTGAACACAAAACAGAACAGCCACAAAATGCCAGGCCCTGTAGTGGCGCGGCAAATCGTGGAAGTTTTTTCCTCCCTCTCCATCTCTCCCTCTCCCCAGCATCTCGGCCCCTCTCTGGCGTCGTTCCCTCACACCTAAGCCCAATGGTGTTTTGCAGGCTTTCAGCTGTTACCTCAGTCCCTCCTCGCCTCATTCCCGATTCACTCCGTTGCTATAGGTATGTTTGAAACCCCAGCGTGGTAGATTTTAATTAGTCTTCCTACAGATGGCCAATTAACATTCATTACTTTTGCCTTGAGCGATTAATTATGAGTTTGGATAGAAAAGGAGAGAAGAGGAGAGGAAGATGGGCAGGTGAATGAAAGGAGAAAAGAGAAGGGGGTTTGATTGGGAGTTTGGAATTTTTACACAGAGCAGGCTGGTGGGGGAGAGGGTGGGAAAGAGCCGTTTCAATCCCCTCACTCCCAGCGGCCTCCCTCGGCCCACAGCTGCTCCGGGCCCCTAATCGGCTTGGCTGGCCCAGCCCTCCAGGAAAATAGAGCTCACACCCTCGTTTGGGAGGCCTTAAGCCTTTGGTGTTCCCTGACCCCAGCCCTTTCATAATACCGACCCTCTTGTTTCTTGTGCCAGAGCTGGGTGGGAACTGTGTCAGGAATCGCCCAAAATATTGCAGATAACCCAGAAAGGAAGCTCTGCTGCCAGTCACTGCTTGCTAGAATTGCAGTGTCTCACTATACAGATGAGAAAACTGAGGCCCGCAGAGGAAATGACTTCCCCTACCTCAGGCCCCTGGGAAGGTCGCGGAGAGTCCAGCTTCGTTGACTCCCCAGCTCTGTTCTCTTTCTGCTGCAACCAGGGTGGTTTATAAAGATTTTGTGCAACATTCCATGAACAGGCTGATTTCAAATACAATTCACATCCTTCGCTGTGCACCTAATTGCCAAAGGTCCTGTGATTCCCCGGCCCATTGAAAGACTCCTTGAGTGTTGTTGGCTGGGTTCAGGAGTCGCACCTGTGTTCCTAATCCTAAATTCATTCCAGGAGTGGGGAATAGATGCCTAAATGTAAACAATGGTCTTTTGGGTGGTAGGATTCCAAGTGATTTTCATCTTCCTCTCTCAGATCAGCTGTATTTTTAATTCTCTGTAGCACAGATACATTATTTGAACAAAATAAAATAAGTAAGCTATGCCTACATGTTACTTGAAACTTTTTCAAAATTTATATTGTAAAAAGAAACAGAAAAGAAGTCCACATTAGTTTATGATCTTTTTTAAAAGACCACAAATATGTACATCAAAATTTTGAACACTGATTATCACTTGAATCAGCCTGCTTGAATTCAAGTCACAGTTCTGCCACCCACTTCAACAGTGTCCTCATCTGTTAAGTCGAGTTAAAAAGAATATCCATCTCATAGGGTCGTGAGAATTAAAATAACGCGTGAAAAGTCTTAGAACAGTGTCTTGTATCTAGAAAAAGCCCAACAAATATTATCTATTATGAATATTAATAACAGTAAGATTTTAAAATAGTGGTTATCTGAGTGGTGGTATTTTAAGAGCTCTTTTTGTTTTTCTGTATCTTGAAAAATTTTCCACAGAGAACATGCAATACCTCGATAATAAGATAGTGTAATTTGGAAGAGAGAGAGGAAGGAGAGAAGGAAGGAAGGAGGGAGGGAAGGAAGGAGGGAGGGAAGGAAGGAAGGAAGGAGGGAAAGGGAGGAAAGGAAGGAAAGATGAAAGGAAGGAAGGTGAGAAGGAAGGAAGGAGAGTAGGAAGGAAGGAGGGATAGAGGGAAGGAAGGAAGGAGAGAAGGAAGGAGGGAGGGAAGGAGTGAGGAAAGGAAGGAAGGAGAGAAGGAAGGAAGGAGGGAGGGAGAGAAGGAGGGAAGGAGGGAGGGAGGGAAGGAAGGAAGGAGAGAAGGAGGGAAGGAAGGAAGGAAGGAGAAAGGGAGGGAGGGAAGGAGGGAGGAAAGGAAGGAAGAAGAGAAGGAAGGAAGGAGGGAGGGAGAGAAGGAAGAAAGAGAGGGAGGGAGGGAGGGAGGGAGGGAGGGAGGGAAGGAGGGAGGGAGGGAAGAAGGAAGAAAGGCAGATGTATTTATTCTGCTCAAAGCAAATGTAGTTCTGCTGTTTTAGACCTCTATTACATTTCTATCATTTTGGCCGGGCACGGTGGCTTACGCCTATGATCCCAGCACCTTGGGAGGCCGAGGTGGGCAGATCACCTGAGGTCAGGAGTTTGCGACCAGCCTGGCCAACATGGCAAAACCCCATCTCTACTAAAAATCAAAAAAAAAAAAAAAGTTAGCGAGCCGTGGTGGCGCACACCTATAGTCCAAGCTACTCAGGAGGCTGACGCAGGAGAATTGCTTGAACCAAGGAAGGGAAGGTTGCAGTGAGCTGAGATCTCCCACTGCACTCCAGCAGTTAGGGCGACAGTCTAAAAAAAAAAAGTCCACTATTTTACCCATAGTTGTAATAGTTATGGCTATGGTAGTTATGGCCTGTGTCCCCTGGAGGTCTTACTGATAGCATGGCAAACATTCTCACCTTCAGGAAACCCCCTCCATCTCCTCTCCTGCTTGACTAACTCTTCCTCATCCTTTACATCCTTAGCACCTTCCTTGGCCTATCCCACTCCCCGCACACGCCTGGCCTATGCTCTTCCTGTGGGGCCTCTTCCCTTCCGGGGTTGTGTGGTTTACTGTCCAGATGTCTGGTAAGTGGGAACTGGAACTCAAGCCTTGTGTCTCAGGGACACATTGTGGGGTCTGCCAGTCAATGCGCATCCCTTCCCTTTTTCCCAGGACGCCGCCTCTGCTCACACTTCATCTTTGTTCCCTGTGACTTCAGCATGCATGCAGCCCTGTCCTCAAGGCCCAGGCCCACACTGAACTGCAGCTTCCTTCTATGTCTCTCAGTTCACATTTCTAAAAGTGAGCATCTGGTTGGCCTAGGGCCTCTTTTTGAGCCTCTTCACAGGTCAAGGGAGGATTGGCTGCAAAGGGCTGGGTCTGGCAGTCTGGGCTGATGTTGCAGGATGGGGCAGAGACAGGGCTGTCCCCAGTACTGGGTAGGGGTGATGGGTGGGCTGCAGCCTAGGAGAAGCATCCCTGTGCCTTTGTGGAGGCAGAAGGAGAAAGAAGAGCTAAAACCAAAGGCTCCCTGGACATACTGGAAACCCAGACACGGATGTGGGAGAAAGGAGCCTCTCTGACTCACCTTTCGTTTAGGGGCATGGGCCATAGATTGAGGCAAAAAGGGGGTGAGGAAGGCCTGAATTTCTGTGTGAGAACCAAGGGTAATGGCCACCTTTTTCTTTTCACATCATAGCCCCAGAGTCCGTGGTCCCTTCCAAATGGCTTTCCTGAGTTGTAAAAATGCAAGTGTAAGTGGCAATCTGACAACTCCAAAGGGCACTGCTTAGGGGAGGTGGGTAGAGAGGGCTTCTTGGAAGACGTGAGACTAAAACACGCCTTGAAGGTTGAGCAGGGTTGGCATTGGTGGGGAGAAAGAAGGTACGCTAGCTGGCCAAAACCTTGTGAGCAAAAGCACTGAGGGGGAAGGGGCATAGGGTGGGAACAAGGATTCCAGCTAGTCTGGTGGTTTGCGGTCTGTTAGAGAGAGGTGGGTGAGACCAGATAACAGATGCCTTTGAAGCAGAGGGGCTTACATGGAGCCGCTCTCCTGGGGGCAAGTGTCTACATTATCAGGCCCCTGTTCTCAACAGCAGGCGTCTGAGACTTCTCCAGGCCTCTCCCCGCCACTGACGGCCACCATGCAGGGGATCCAGTTGAGAGTCCCCTCCTGCAGCGCTTTCCACACTCATCACATCCTTCAGCTGGCCGGATTTCCTGACTGTCCTTTTAACCTAATCAACCCATTTCCTAGTGTGCCTGGAGACCATCTGCTGTAGAGGGGAGTGAGATAACAGACATGAGCACTGCTCTCAACGTCTTAAGAGCTGCTCGGGGGAGATAGACATGGGTAGGGCAGTTTCATGTTAAAGGAGGTGCTCTTGACCAGGAATACAACAGGCCTTTGGGGTGGGGGCATGAGGATTGAAGCCAGGAGGGCCTCTCTGCAGGGACTGCTCTCCTGGGCTCACACTGAGGTGCAGCCCTTACAAGCTCCAGGCACAGTCCCACCTCCCTGCTTTGCCACACTCACTCTGCCCCTGCCCATTACTAAATAGCCCTCCACTTTGGGGCCCTCAGTTCAAATCCCTGAGAGAGAACCTCATTGAGCCTGAGCCTGGCCCCAAATCAAGTTCAGCGGTAAGTCCAAGGGGACCACCCTGATGCAATCGGCTGTGACCAGAAGGAAGGCCATGGGGTTCACCCAGGACCAGTATGGGGTGTGTGGAGGTGTGGCATAGCAGGCATGGACACTGAAAATTTTTGCATGTATCTAATTACTTACCATTTAATATACTGTCCCATGAGAAAGTGTTGCTGAAATTTCTTTCATTTTGTCATTCATGGTTTTTGAAAAACATGTTTAGTAATATGACCACTATTTATTAGAAATAAACATTTATACTAAATGGTTTTTCTGAGGTAGTAGAGGAAACTTTTTTCTTTCTTAAAAGAATTTTTTTTTCTACTTTGAAACCTTTGGGGATTACTCATTGGCATAATTTCTCTGTTCTGTCTCGAATGGTTTAAAAATATTTATCGCTTCTCTCAGCTGGCAAACCATGAAATACTGATTTAACCTTTGATGGGAAAGAGAACAATGTCTGTAGTTTCAATTAGAAGCTACTTAGAAAAACAGTGCCTATAATACTTAGCCCATTGTTTAAATTTTGTTAAAATTTATAAACAAAAGGTGAATTCAAATTTGGACACCAAAATCAGCCAAGACCTCACTGCACCAGCCACCTGTACATTTCAAAAAATAGCTTGACATATCTTTCCATGTTTGAATAATCTGCAGAAACCCCTCAATCATGACCAATAATCCACACATTTTCAACAATCCTGGAGTTTCCAGTATCCCTTCACTCCACTTACAAATGTTTTGAAAATTTGCCAGCTTTCCAGAGATGCATGAATAGTGTCATACAAATAATTGACAGTACTGAGATCACTTCAGAGTTCTTTCATATCCCGACAAATCTCAACACCAATAAATCCCCAAGATGTACATGACAATGTGTGTACAAAGCTCTTGGCTCATCTTCCATAAACGTTGTGGCAACACATTAAATCTTCCACTTGTGTCAGCAGCTCCAGTGTAGACACAGCCATACATTTTATTAAAATCAGCTTCCATAATAATTGGGTGTGACAGCCTACCAGTGATATTATCCATACCCATGTGATATGGTTTGAATGCGTGTCCCTTCCAAATCTCTGTTGAATTGTGATCCCCAATGTTGGACGTGGGGCTTGGTGGAGATATTGAATCCTAGGGGTAGATCCCTCATGAATGGCTAGGTTCCCTCCTCTTGGTAATGAGTGAGTTCTTACTCTGAGTTCCAGTTGTTTGAAAGAGTCTAGGACCTCCCCTCACCCCATACTCCCCCTCTCACCATGTGACACGCCTGCTCCCACTTTGACATCCGCCATTAGTGAAGGCTCCCTGAAGTCTCACCAGAAGTCGAGCAGATGCTGGAGCCGGGCACGCACAGCCTGCAGAACCGTGAGCCAAATAAACCTCTTTTCTTTATAAATTACCCAGTCCCAGGTATTTCTTTATAGCAACACAAAAACAGACTAACACATCATAGCACCTGTGAAGGGCTGTTTAATTAAGATGGCCTTGGACATTTTCTGCAGGGAGCTTGAACAGGTTGAGAGCTAGGCACCATTATACCCTCAGCGGTCTCGTTGTAGCTTATGAGTGGTTTATGGAAACAATGCCCATGTATATTATTTCATTAATAGTTCTAAATACTTGCTATGTGCCAGACAGTATTACTATTCTAAGTGTTTCACATATATACACTCACTGGATCCTTCCAAAAAACTCTAAGGTAGGTTTTATGATTTATTCTCATTTTTCAGGTAAAGAAAGTAGCACTGAAAGGTTAAGCAACTTGCCTAAGTTTCACAACAAGTTTGCACAATCTGTAGAAACCAACTTAAATTAGTTATAAAGTTCTCTTTTTTATTTCAAACTCAAAACACTTGCCTTCATTTGCAAGTTAGATTCCCTATGCCCATGGCAGACACAATTTTCCCAGAAATAACATATCTTCAACTTCAAAAACATCCTACTTTCCTCATTAGGTTTTAGTTAGCCAGGTAATACTTTACAAAAGACAGTGTATGTCAACAAAAAGCATATGCTTACTATAAAACTACATCAAATATAAATGAGTTTTATATTTTTTTCTGGTGTTCTGAAAACTTCCGGAAATTTTTTCTAGTTATGATTGTTCTTTCATTCCTGAACTGTTTTAGCAGAACAACTAGAATGGGTAACAGAATTGCATGTCTTTTATAATGCTCTGTTCCATCCATGAAAAATCCAATTACTCAGATATTTTAAAAAATGTTTTCATTTGTCTTGAACTTTTTATACTTTAAAGGTAGTTTGGGGGTGAGAAGGCCCATTCCTTCCTTTTCAATTTCAAACCGTGTGCAGAATCTTGGCTTAAAATGTGTTACTCCCTCTACCCACCCTTATGTCAGTTCTGATTTCCTCTTGATGATGAAATATTTGACTACTCCTCACTATTACTGTTGGCATCATAATTTGATGATAAACTCTTGGAAATTTTTGTGAAAAACAGAAACTCAAACCTTTGTTTTGACATCACTTTTTAGATTCCTGTGATTTAAGTATTTATTTAGAATTGCTCAGTGATTGTGTTCCATCTCCAAGAAGAGAATGCCAATGACAGATTCTCTAACACTTCTTGTTAAGACACTTTCCATGTTTTCTCAGTTATTTTCTAACAAGATTAATGTCCCAAAGCAAGGCTCTTTCAGCCTAGTGGCATACTCCTGCTATAGCCTAGAAACCATGGATTTAAGGCTTTCCTACAGACTATCGTTTTTGTTAAGAAACTGTTTTATTGCTATTTAATGATCTTTTGTCCTAGTTTTTTAAATTCTATTTTTTTCTCTTTTACTAATTTGGAAGTAGTAGCCCACTTCTATTCCTTAGATGGCATATTTCATTTCTCCAAATCTAAAGTTAATCATCATCTTTACTATCCTTTAGAAAAATGTACGATCCAAATGTACTTTAACTTTGATCAACACACTACACCAACTTAGATGCTGTTGTTGTTCAATACTTATGCTATTTTTTTAGTCCCACAAATTATACAAGGACATTACTGTTTTATATAGTCAATATTTATTTATATTGTATTAACTTTACTCACTATTCATCCTTTCACCTCAGACTTTTCTTCTACAATAATTTTCCTTCTGCCTAAAATTCCTTTAATGAGTGTCAGTTGGTAGAAATTTTCATTTTTGATTTGTTTGAAAATGTCTTTATTTCACCCTTATTTTGAAAGACAATTTTTGCCAGAAATACAATTCTAGGTTGTAAGTTATTTTCTCTTAGTGCTTTGAAGATATATCCCACTCTCTCCTGGCATCCACTGCTGAGAGTCGGTTGTCAGTCCAATTGTCACTTTCTAGTAATCTATATTTTCTCTCTGGCTACATTTTACTTCCTTCCTTCTTTCCTTCTTTCCTTTCTCTCTCTCTCTCTTTCTTTCTTTTAGACAGGTTCTCATTCTGTCACCCAGGCTGGAGTGCAGTGGCATGATCTCGGGGAGTGCAGTGGCATGATCTCGGCTCACTGCAACATCTGACTCCCAGGTTCAAACAATTCTCCTGCCTCAGGCTCCCGAGTACCTGGGACTACAGGCATGCACCACCATGCCTGTCTAATTTTTGTATTTTTAGTAAAGATGGGGTTTCACCATGTTGCCCAGGCTGGTCTCAAACTCCCGGCCTCTGCCTGCCTCGGCCTCCCAAAGTGCTGAGATTACAGGAGTGAGCCACCACGCCTGGCCTCTCTCTGGCTACTTTTAAAATCCCTTTTGCTTAAGCATTCTACAATTACATTGCCTATATGTAGATTGGTCTATCTTGTTGGATTTCAATGGCCTTTCTTACTTCAAGGATTGGTGTCTTAGTCAATTTTCTGTGGCTTATAATGGAATACCTGAAACTAGGTAATTTATAAAGAAAATAAATTTATTTCTTATAGTTATGGAGGCTGAGAAGTCCAAGGTTGAGAGACCACATTTGATGAGAGTCTTTTTAGTGGTGGAGACTCTCCGCTGAGTCCCAAGGCAGCACAGGGCATCACGTGGAGAGGAAGCCGAGATGCTAGCTCAGATCTCTCTCTCTCTTCTTATAAAGCCACCAGTCTCACTCCCATGATAACTCGTTAACCCATTACTCCACTAATGGATTAGTCTACTCATGAGGACAGAGCCCTTATGACCTATCACGTCTTAAAGGCCCTACCCTTTCATACTGCCACTTTGGAGATTAAATTTCAACATGAGTTTTGAAGGGGACAAACATTCATACCATAGCAATTGGCTTATCAATTTTTTAAAAATTCTTAGCCATTAGCCCTTCAAAGGAAGCCTCTCCCTGAGTCGCTCTATTTTCTACTTCTAGAACCCTAGTTAGATTCACGATAATCCTTTGGACACAAACCTCTATCTCTCATAACCTCTTGATGTACCCTGCAGCTTTGCCTCTCTCTGTGCTGCATTTCCTCAGCTCTTCTGATTTCTAGTTCATGAATTATCTCTTCTGCTACATCTAATCTGCTAATTTCTTATTGAATTTCTAATTTCAGTTACTATAACTTTTATTTCTCTTTGGTACTTTTCCAAATCAGCTGGGTTCTCTGTTTACACTGAGCTGTAATTAACATTCTGTAAGATGCATGCATCTGAAGTGTATATCTTGATGAATTTTCCCCTATGTGTACATCCATGTAAGCACCAGGTTAAAATATAAACATTTCCAGGACCTCGGAACATTCCACTGTGCCACTTTCCAGTCAATAATTCATCAGAGATAACTGCTTTTCTTCCTTTTTTTTTTTTTTTTTTTGAGACAGGATCTCACTCTGTTGCCCAGGATGGAGTGCAGTGGCACAATCATGGCTCCCTACAGCAGCGACCTCCTGGACTCAGGCAATCCTGCCTCAGCCTTCCAAGTAGCTGGGACCACAAGCATGTGCCACTTACACTTGACTTTTTTTTTTTTTTTTGCAGTGGGGTAGAGAGAGTCTCCCTATGTTGGCCAGGCTGGCCTCAAACTCCTAGGCTCAAGGATCCTGCTGCCTCGGCCTCCCAAAGTGCTGAGATAACAGGCGAGAGCACCTGACCTGCTATTCTGACTTTTATCAACATAGATTAATTTTGCATGTTCTAAGGTACCATATAAATGGAATCTTACAGCATATACATTTTTCTGCCTAGTTTATTTTACCCAATAATGTATTTAAGATTTTTCCATGTTGTTGCATGAATCAATAGTTGGGTTTTGGTTTTGCTTTACTTTTTGCTGCATTTCACTGTATGAATCTAGCAATTTATTTATCCTGCTGTTTATGGGAATATGGATTGTTTCAAGTTTTTGGTGATTGGAAACAATCACTTGTAGACATTTGCATTTTTTTTTTTTCTCGCTCTTGTCCTCCAGGCTGGAGTGCAATGGCGCAATCTTGGCTAACTGCAACCTCCACCACCCAGGTTCAAGTGATTCTCCTGCCTTGGTCCCCCGAGTAGCTGGGATTACAGGCACCTGCCACCATGCCGGAGTTATTTTTGTATTTTTAGTTGAGATGGCATTTCACCATGTTGGCCAGGCTGGTCTAGCACTCCTGACCTCAGGTGATCCACCTGCCTCGGCCTCCCAAAGCCACCGTGCCCAGCCGACATACGCATTCTTATCTCTTGCACATATATCTAGGAGTAGAATGGCTGAGTGTTTATATGTTTAACTTTATTTCAAATTGCCAAGTAACTTTCCAGAATTGTACCATTTTGCTCTCTTATGCAAGGTATTATTTAGTTTCTTTTTAATACCATCTTTTATTTTGTGACATATTAAACATAATTATTTTATAGTCTATATTTGATAATTCTAACATAGGTGGTCTTTTTTTTTTTTTTTGAGACAGTCTCGCTCCGTTGCGTAGGCTGGAATGCAGTGGCACGATCTCTGCTCACTGCAAGCTGCGCCTCCTGGGTTCACGCCATTCTCCTGCCTCAGCCT
>NW_012102210.1:2304828-2307314 GCF_000951045.1 Mandrillus leucophaeus
TGTTAAATAAATAAAATACTCCAGAGAAAAAAGGATGAGTCAAAATGGAAAAATGTTAATAATTGTAAAATCTAGGTTACAGGATATGTGGGTGTTCATTATACTATTTTGTCTACCTTTGTGTATGTTTGGAAATGTTTATAATAAAAAGTCAAAATAAAACAGGTTCTTACATGTTCTGTACTGGGAAGGCTCTCTGGACCTCTAGTGTACCGTATTATTAGAAACAAATTTGATATCATATTCAGATAATTACACTCACAAATGACCCTGGCCAAATTATTCAACAACTCCGAAAAGGTACGAAATGTGTGTGCTGTGTAATACACAGCTGTTCAAATCCAGATATGAACAAATAAATTAGTGGGCAGTTGGGGAGGTAGGCAGGTCAGCAGGCCAGCAGAACAACAAAATAGGTAGGGATGGGCCTACTGAAGTGTCTTGACATTGAGCTATACCAAATGGCCCCCTTTTTCATCACATTTCATGGCCCATAAGTGTGCTGGTTGATAGTCCCATCCATGTAATAGCAAAATTACACTTCCTCTCTCCATAGGTCCAGCCCCTCTAGTTTTAGGAAGGTGAAGCCATCTCCCAGCTCCAGCCCAAATCTCACCTGCTCTCATTCACCTCCCATTTATGCCCAAGAGTCAGGGTGCTCATTCCAGAACTCCTAGGGGTTAAGCTTGCCTGGAGCCCCATTGAGCCAATCTCCTACTACATAATCATCTGATGCAAGTACATTTCCCAAAGTCCAAAAATTCCTTCTAAACTGAAATTCTGAGTGAGCATTCAGCAGAATAGCTCAGGGTGGGCTTTGGCAATTCAGGTGAAAACACTCTACCAAATTAGCTGGGTGTGGTGGCAAAGACCTGTAGTCCCAACTACTTGGGAGGCTGAGCCAGGAGGATTGCTTGAGCCCAGGAGTTCAAGGCTACAGTAAGCTATAATTGCATCACTGCACTCTAGCCTAGGTGACAGAGTAAGACCCTGTCTCAAAAAAAAAAAAAAGAAAAGAAAAGAAAAGAAAAAAAAGAAAAGAAAAGAAAAAAGAAAAAAAGGAAAAGTCCTGTACCAGTGGGAGATGAAAATATGGGCCTCCCTGCCTTTCATTTTCCAGTTCTATGGAGAACAATTTGAATCAGAATGCATATATACTCCCAAGAAGGAACCGTAATTTTCAGGGACAGAGCAGACTAGACCCAAATGTTGAAAAGAAACATTTCCTTAAGTTAAATTAACCTGCAAAAATGATATCCTGTTATAGAGGAGACATTTATACATTATGCAGAACACTTGAGCTTGTGGTCTCTAGTAGATTCCACTAAAGAATTAAGTCTTTGGTTTATCTTTGCAAAAATGAGGCACCCATTGAAGTGGTTTATCTTTGCATTTACAAGGCATCCATTGAAGTGGTTTATCTTTGCATTTACAAGGCATCCATTGAAGTGGGTTTTTTGTTTTTTGTTTTTTGTTTTTCAGAAGAAAGGGATATTTGCTCCAAGTTCACACATATTATGTAATAGAGTCATACTTGAAACTTTGAATTTACAGTCCTTCCCACTCAAGAGTTTAGCCAATTATTGGGCAGGCTCCCAGTTCAAAGTGTCTGGGTTTCCTTTCCCAGCAGACAGAGGCTCTGCAAGAAGCATATTCTTCCAATATGGGACCTAGGATGGGAAGCCCACCTTGAGGGTCAGGCAAGAATTCCACCTATTTTGGGAGGTGTGGCAAACCCTACAGGGCAAGGACTGTATATTCTTTACGTTCTATTATGATGAAAACTTGCATTTTTACATATCTCAGAACAAATGGAACCTTCAGTCATGTTTCTCACATTTTTACAATCAGTCAACAAATCTTTAATGAGCATTTATTATATGCCAGACAACAGTGTTGTGTTGGAAACACAGCAGTGAACAAAATAGACGTTCTCATGAAGCTGGCATTCTAAATAGTTGACTATGTGCACTATTGACAATTTTCCTCCTCTTAGAAGTTGGACTGATACAGGCTCTGGAGTAAATTTTTTTTTTCTTTTTTGAAACAGGGTCTCACTCTGTCACCCAGGCTGGAGTGTAGTGGTGTGATCATGGCTGACTGCAGGCTCGAACTTTTAGTCTCAAGTGATTCTCCCACCTCAGCCTCCAGAGTAGCTGGGACGACAGGCATGCACCACCACATCTGGCTAATATTTTTAATTTTTTGTAGAGACAGGGTCTCACTATGTTACCCAGGCTGGTCTTGAACTCCTGGCCTCAAGCAGTCTTTCTGCCACAGCCTCCAAAAGTGCTGAGATTATAGGTGTGAGCCATTGAACCTGGCTTGGAGTAATGTTTTTGAGCAAAGCGAAGCTACAGGACAAGCACAGAGTGGCACAGGGAGCACAGAGTCCCTGGATGAATGCTCTGGCTGGTGGCAGTATTGTCAAAGGGCAGGCTACCCAAAGGTGAGCAGAAGACATGAGGCTAGACAGGTACGACTTG
>NW_012102210.1:2309304-2311080 GCF_000951045.1 Mandrillus leucophaeus
TTTTTTTTTTTTTTTTTTGTATTTTTAGTAGAGACGGGGTTTCACCGTGTTTGCCAGGATGGTCTCGATCTCCTGACCTTGTGATCCACCTGCCTCAGCCTCCCAAAGTGCTGGGATTACAGGCGTGAGCCACCGCGCCTGGCCCATAGGTGGTCTTTTTGCAGGTCTCATTCTGCAGTTTGTGATAGTTTATTTTTCTGTATATTTGATGACTTTCGATTATAAGTTTATCTTTCTCACGACTTTATCTGGGGGAATCGTTTGGCTATCAAATCTATTCCTCTAGAAGAGGAATAAATACACTTATTTTCTTCTGCCAAGATATACTAAATTTTCAGCCTGGGGTCTTTTAGGGCCTCCTAAAATGTTTGGTCCCACATCCAAGTGAGAATGGGGCCATGGTTAGAAACTCTGAGGAAAACATATTTTCTTTTTTTCCCCTCTACACAGAGCCAAAGCTGAGCCAGGCACATATGCCCACCACCTCCCTTTGTTGGGATGAAATTTTTTCTCATTCACTCAAAAAGGACGTCACCTTTTGGGAATCTTTGATCTGACTTCCTGCCTTGGATGAATCCCAAGTGTTATTCCTCTCACTTGGAGTCCTCTAAAACCCAAGCTCTGGGCTACCAGGGAATTGAAGTTTGTTCCAACACACACTGTAGCTTCAGAACCCATTTCCTTGTCTCAGTTCAAGCTTTCTACAATCTCTGGGAAACTGGGGATTTTTCTTTACTTTTGTGCCAGTTCAACCATCATTCTAAAAGATATTTTTAAGACTAGCAAAATATTATTAACTAATGTTGAATGGTAAATATATGGAGGTTTGTTATACTGTTCTCTCTACAAAACATGTTTAAAATTTCACACAATAGAAGTTTCCTTTTTAAAAAAAATTCCCAATAGAGATTCATAGTGAGATATTTAGGACTGAAACATCATGATGGCTATAATTTACTTGAAAATACTTCAAGGCAGGCACAGTGGCTCATGCCTGTAATCCCAGCACTTTGGGAGGCCAAGATGGGAGGATTGCTTGAGGTAAGAAGTTCAAGACTAGCCTGGACAACATGGTGAGACGCCCTATCTCTCCAAATAATAATAATAATAAAATTAGCTCAATGCAGTGGTATACCAGTAGTCCCAGCTACTTGGGAGGCTGAGCCTAGGAGTTTGAGGAGGCAGTGAGCCATGATTGTGCCACAGCACTCTAGCCCGGGTGATAGAGCGAGACCCTATTTCTGTTAAATAAATAAAATACTCCAGAGAAAAAAGGATGAGTCAAAATGGAAAAATGTTAATAATTGTAAAATCTAGGTTACAGGATATGTGGGTGTTCATTATACTATTTTGTCTACCTTTGTGTATGTTTGGAAATGTTTATAATAAAAAGTCAAAATAAAACAGGTTCTTACATGTTCTGTACTGGGAAGGCTCTCTGGACCTCTAGTGTACCGTATTATTAGAAACAAATTTGATATCATATTCAGATAATTACACTCACAAATGACCCTGGCCAAATTATTCAACAACTCCGAAAAGGTACGAAATGTGTGTGCTGTGTAATACACAGCTGTTCAAATCCAGATATGAACAAATAAATTAGTGGGCAGTTGGGGAGGTAGGCAGGTCAGCAGGCCAGCAGAACAACAAAATAGGTAGGGATGGGCCTACTGAAGTGTCTTGACATTGAGCTATACCAAATGGCCCCCTTTTTCATCACATTTCATGGCCCATAAGTGTGCTGGTTGATAGTCCCATCCATGTAATAGCAAA
>NW_012102210.1:2313165-2318192 GCF_000951045.1 Mandrillus leucophaeus
AAAAAAAAAAAAAAAAAAAAACCACCCTGGGTCCCAGAGTTGTCTGAAAAAATTTTAGCAGGTTAGAGTTGTATTGTAGAAATCTGGTAGCCAGCCATGTGTAAGATGAATTGTAGAGAAGAGAGATCACAAATGGCTATCATAAGAGAATCACTGGGAAAAGTTAACAAGAATCAAAATTGGAGGGAAGGAGAACAGCAAGAAATGAAAAAATGCAAAGACTGACTGGATGTGCAGAGCAATGACTGAGAGAGAGGAGCTATCACAGAGGCCTCTGAGCTGCTAAGCCTGGGTATCCTGCAGAAAGGGGCAGTCACTATCAGAAGAGAGAAGCCAGAGAGAGGCACAGATTTGGGGGGGATGATGTTGACCGTAGTTTGGGGGTATGGTGAGTGTCTAGGGGGCCTGTAGGACCCCTCCAGAAAGCTTCTCACAAGCATTTGAAAATCAGTGACTTGATCTGGAGAAAAATGCAGGACTGGCATTACAAACCTGCCGGGGTCTGCATTATAGTATTGGTTGAAACTGTGGAAATAGATAATGATAGATGGTTGGTAGATAGATAGATAGATAGACAGATAGAGATAGAACAAATGGCGTGATACATGGAATGAGGGAGTTTGCAGATCCAGGCAAGTATCTTGTCCAGAAAATAAAGAGAAGAGAGTTTCCAAAAGAAAAGGGGGTTGAAGGTACTCAGATGCTGAGGAGCCTATAAACAACTGTGACTAAAAAAGACTCAAATTTGGAAATAAGGTGTCCTAATGAACATTTCAGAGGATAAAGAGAGATTCTTAAAGTCAGCCTGTGGAAGAATAACTATATATAAGATTTCCAGAGACCAAACTAGTGACAATGAATAAAATGAATGAAAATATTGCATATCTGGAAATTACACAGCTAGAAATATGTAGAGAAGAAACACAAACATGCAGTAAGATACAGCTATGGAGCTGTTTGTTGAAATTTTGTTACAACAGTGAAAATTTGTAAACTGTATAAATATCCAACAATAAAGAATATTTAATGAGAGGCAAAGATGCTTTGACTGGTTATAAAGGTAAAGAAGTTACAATACTATGTACAGTATTATCCTTTTTTAAAAGGGAGGCACATATAAAAGAACTGGAAGGATATACTATCAGAATTTCACGATGTTTGTTTCTGGGTAGTAGGATTTGACAATTATAAGATCTGTATTTGCCCTTCACTCCCCCCTTTTGGATCATCTGTATTTTTTATAACTCTGTCCAGCAGAAATATAATGTGAGACACACATGTAATTTTAAATGTTCTGGTGGTCAGTTTTAAAAGTAGAAAGAAACAGATAAAATAATCTTCTTAAGATATTTTATTTTACTCAATATATCCATTATTATGTGTAATCGATATAAAAATATTAATAAATATTTTAGCACTAAACCTGTTTAACACTAAATGCAGTGGGTATTCACATTTACAGAACATCTCTATTTGGGCCATCCACTTCTCAAGCACCACATAACCACATTTGGCTCCTAGCACGGCTCTATGAAATGATAGCAGTTAATATTGATCAAAAGCCTACTATGTTCCAGGTACTGCTCTAAGTTCATCAGGTGGAGATTATAACTCATTAGGTCTCAATAACTCCATGAGGTTGAACTTACTGTGCTCTCCATAAGCACATGTTGCTTGCCCTTGTCCTAACACCATAATGAAATGTTTGGAGCTTTTGCAAAAGCCATTTTCCTAATATGATGGGCATCCAAGTCTGGTTGCAAAGGCTTGGGTAGAGGGCAAGTGAGAGAGTTAGAGAGAGACTAAAAATCATTCAAGAAGTTTTGTGGTGAAGAAGACAAGTCAAAAGACTGTGGGAAACATGAGGACAGAAAACTCTTTCTAAGGCAAGGAGACATAAAGATGAAGTCAGGCTGAATAAGAAAGAAAGAGGTGAAAGGTGAAAGAGAGATGGCTGGGGGTGTGGCTGGTCCAAATTCTCACAAGAGCTCTGTTGGAGAAACATTGCCTGGCTTGTGCTGGTGGCAAGATGTACACAGCAGTTCCCAGCTAGAGGGAGCAGGGAGTCATGGCCTGGTGAGGGGGACAGAAGGAGACACACACAACTCCATCGCGCAGGTGAATGCTATGAAAGAATGGGGTGGAGGGATTCCCAGGGAGATGAATTGAGTTTTAAGAATGAAATTAGCCAGCAAAGAAGCAAAAGGAAGAGGATATGGACTTGAGGATTACATCACTGGACGACTGAGCCACTGATTGGATGTGGAGGATGAGAGAGTGAGGCTTTGAGGTGATTCCCAAGTTCTCCGCATGGACAAAGGCAGAGACAGTATCTTGTACTGAGTGCTTCTTTGGAGTCTGACATTGATCCAGTGCACCACATATGTTAGCTGATATACTCCTCACAGAGGTCCCATATCATGCTTGCCATTTCACAGATATGCAAGCTGAGGCAAAATAATTGGCCCAGGGCTCACCACTAATAAATAGGAGAGTCTGGATTTGGGGCCAGGTTGTTCCAGAGATAGAGGGAGGAAGGGAGGGAAAATGTTAATGTGGGGCCAGAGCCAGAACAGTAGGGTAGGCTGTATCAGCCCAGGAGGCATCCGGCTATTCTCCAGAAAGTGAGGCTCCAGGTTGCAGGAGATGGGAACTTCAGGAAGCAGGTGGGAGGCTGGACAGGGGCAAAGTGAAAGGTAAGCAGCCTGAAGATGGGTGGGATATAGTGGACTCCAGCGTGAGGAGCCTCCAGTCTCTAGCAGAGCTCAGCAGCTTGGGTGGGAGGAAAGGAAGGGCAGGGAACAGAAGGTGGTGGGGGGAACAGGTTTTGGTTAAGATGGGCAGCTGTCCGGTGGTGAAGAGGGGAAGTATTTGTGTATAAGATCATTTGTGGGGGATGGTGGTAGAGGGAGCAGTATGAGAGTTTGGGAGGAACAGGGCAGGGGAGATGGCACAGGAGGAGATTGGGGTGGGGGCACTGATACAGAATCCAGAACACAGCGGCAGGCTTACAGACCCCCTGAGGGTGACAAATTCTTCTCTTAACTTGCTGCAGGGAAAACGACAAGAGAAGAGGTCCTAAGAAGAGTGAAAACAGAGGAAACTAGCCAAGGGATAAAGATAAGCAGAGCTATGGAAGAAAAAGAAGACAATTAGGGAAATACAGGAAAGGAAGCTGACAGAAATGGGCGCTGGGAGAGGGAAGGGTGAGGGAGGACGAAAACAGAACTCCTATCGCCCAGCGCATTCCAACCCCCTCCTCCTCCCCAGGGAAGTATGGGACTGCATCCTGGCAGGGATGGAATGGGAGTGGAACCTAGGCCAGGCTGGGACCCCTGGGCTGTCCCAGCCCAACCCAGACGGTGACCAGACTCAAGTTACTGATCCTCTGCTGTTTCTTCATCTGTAAAGTGGAGTTAATGACAGACAACTGGATGTCAACTTTTTTGTTGTTTGTTTTAGAGATGGGATCTCCCTGTGTCGCCCAGGCTGGAGTGCAGTGGTATGATTACGGCTCACTGCAGCCTCGACCTCCTGGGCTCGAGAGATCTTCCTGCCTCAGCCTCCCGAATAGAAATGTCAGCATTTGAAAGCCTCACAAGGGAAGGTGGTGTAATAAAAGGTCTATCGATTTAGATATGAACAAGTACACCCAGAGCCACATGAATGAAAGGAGGTGGCCAGTGTAGATGCAAGTCTAGGACGGTGGGTAGATTCCAAGCTCCTCTACCTGCCCAGTTAAACAGGTTCGCGGCCCCTAGCCAGCCTTGCGGTGGGGGTAGGAGGCGGGGGTCTGCGACAGGACGGGTGGGATTCATTACCAGGCTAGGAGTGCAAGGCCCTGGGGCCGGGTTCAGCTTGCTGGGCTCCCGTCTTGTCTCAGCCCCCAGCACTTGCTCTGTCGCCGCAGAGCACAGGCCCAGGCAACGTTTATCCAACTGAACCCGCATCCCTGTGGGAACCTTGCTCCAACAAAATCCCGTCGTTGTCTCCTTCCATATGGAACGAAAATCTTCTGTACCTCTGCCCAGCTCCGCACCCCCGCCCCCTTAGAGATACGGCCTGGTCGGGTCCTGGTCCCCCACTCGGCGGCGCTTCCCCTTCTCCCAGACTGAGGGTGGTGAAAAGGAGGAGGGGGAAGAAATCAGAGGAGGAAAAGTCGGGAGGGAGGGGAGCCGGGAGGCAGGAGAGGGGGAAAATAAAGAGCCTGAGACAGAAACGAGAGGAAAAGACCATCACAGAAAGCCGGAAATCTCCGGAGAGGCCAGCAAAAGAGACACCCGCGCTCCCCACTGATTCCATCATTCCTTCCGAAGGCGCCTCTGCGGTGTCTCCGCCGTGCCAGGCCCCGGGGTTCCCAGGACGCGGAGGAGTGCTGGGTGCGGCCGCCTCGCCTCCCCGCCCCTGGCCGCCCCTCCCCACCTCGTCCAAGGGGGCCGGAACGGCGTCGGCGCGCGGGGGCTTTTCGGAGCAGTCGAGTGGAAAATAGACTTTAACCCGCTTTGTGGCGGCCGGGGCGCCCGGAGCGCTCTCCAAACCAAGGCTCCTGGCGCTCAGGCGGGCCGCTGCCAAGACCCGGCCTGGAGTCCCTGCAGAGTTGCGCGGCGCGTGGACCCCGTGGCCTTGGGGCGTCAGGAGGCCCAGCCCGGATCTGCGCGCCTGGGCGGCGCTCAGGCCGCTAGGATGGACCCCGGCAGCGGCGAGGACGCGGAACTCTGCGGCTTCCTCTCCACAGTGCGCTGGCAAGGTCCAGGTCCCAGCCTCCCCACCGCTGCCCGCGCCCTCCTAGGCCTTGGAGCACCGCCTTTCTGCGGCCTGGAAGGTCGGGGTTGGAAAGTTTGCGGAGTTCCGGCTCTCACGGCCAGTCGTGAGAATTGCCCCCAGGGAATTCGTCCGCAACACAGAAAAACTGGCCGGAGCAGAGCCGTCCGCGGTTCCGCGGTTGCAGGTGGAAGGTGAAGGTCGAGGGAGGTCAGGCTGCCTCTGCGTGTCCTGACGGCCGGCGTGTTCTCTTGGGATGGGCTGCG
>NW_012102210.1:2320792-2322677 GCF_000951045.1 Mandrillus leucophaeus
AGAGAGAGAGAGAGAGACGTTTCAATTATTTGTCTTTCCCCGAGAAAAGAGAGTTGCATTTGTTGGAGTTCGTTTTCTTCCTTGAAATTTGATGGAGTTTGTTTTTCTTTTCTTTTCTTTTCTTTTTCTTTTTCTACATTTTATTTTAAAGAGTGGCCTTGATTTGTACAGTCATCACTTTAGTTTCCAGTTTTATTTTGTTAGTGTAGACCAGACCGCAGCCTTGTGAGAAGGGTCTATGGCTCAGAGCTAGGTAACCCGGCTTTTAGAGAAACAAATGAAAGGGACATGGCTGCAGCTTCGGCTCCGGGAGCTGATGTGACGGTCAATAGTCTATGTCTACAGTCAATTAGATGTTTGGCACAGTTATTTAGATAATAAAATGAAAATTATCTGTTGACATTGACTTTCACAGAAAACCGCTTTCCCGGGTCCCGATTCGTCAGGCAATTTTTTCAGTCCCACCTGGCCAATAGATCCTGGCTTGGCAGATCCCACAAAACCAGAGAATGTAATTACTAGAATAAGAATGGTTGTGGGCAGCCTTGTCTCCTCTTTGAAGATTTCAAAGACTTGCCCAAATCCAAATCCGAAAAAAACAAAAATGCCTACAATGTCATCTGCCTTGGGCAAGAGTTTCTGCCACTTAAAAATAAATGTTTACCGATAACATGAGAATGTCTTCAAAATTGAGCAATCTACCCTGGTCCTCCGTGGGCTCGATCCGAAGCCTAGGTCTCAAAACCTGGCGCCCAAGGGCCGAGTTGTAGTTGGGGCGGTGTGTGAGCCCGCGGGCGGGCCGCCGCGGCCGAGGGGCTGGCGGGTTGGAGGCTGGTGGAGGGTTAGGGGTTCGGAGGAGAGGGCGGGGCCGCTCCTAAGTGCTGTGGCCTCCAGGGGTTCAGCTTGTCTGGAGGCGGCATCCTGGGCCGCACCCTCGGCTTCAAATCCAGCCCCTGACGCCCTCCGCACCGCGGTTCCCGCCTCCGGGCGCCGAGGGCCGGGGGCGCCTCGAGAAAAATCCAGCTCCAGCTCTGAGCGTCTCTAGCCAGGCGAGGCGAGGCGGATAAATCCTTCGCAAAACCCTCTTGGAAATTGCCGCCGCTTCCTGAGCCATCAGCCCCAGCGGGTACGTTATCGAGTTGCACAAACAGTTGAATTTTTCTCTCAAGAACCGAGTCTGGACGCGGAGATGGAGCCAAGTGTGGCTGCATTTTCAGACCCGGAAATCCGTTGGGTACTGAAGCACTTTTCGAACCCTGAAGCGCTGTGGCTTCGCGGTCCATCGTCGCCGCTGCAGACGGACGCGCTCCCCGGCGGCTCCACGCCCTCCAGTCCCGGCCAGGCCGCGGGGCTGGGAGCTGAGCCGTCTCGGGCCCTCCGGCGCCGCGTTTTCTAGAGAACCGGGTCTCAGCGATGCTCATTTCAGCCCCGTTTTAATGCAACAAACGAAACCCCACACGAACGAAAAGGAACATGTCTGCGCTCTGTGCGCAGCGCTCGGGCGGCGCGGTCCCGGCGCGCAGGGAAGCGGCGTCTCCGCTAACCGAGGTGGTGGAAGGGGAAAAGCGAATGCGGAATCGTCCTGGACCCCGAAGGTCGGGGCCGCTCGCGAGGCCCGAAGGGGAGGAGCCGGCGAAGACCAGGAGTGGGCCGCATTTCGGTACTGTTTCCCCGAGATCAGGAACTTTCTGGGTCTAGGAGCAACGCCGGGATGGGGGTGTAGAGACCCAGCGCCCCGGGACCCGCAACGACAATGGGCCGGAGCTTCTAAGGTCGCCTTTGTTCTGGCAGGAGGACGGGGAATGAGGTTATCTCCGCCGCCTGTCCTGCCTCTCCTTCTCCTAGCCCTAGGGCCCTCCGCCCAGCCGTCCGGCCCCGAGCCCCC
>NW_012102210.1:2329182-2330332 GCF_000951045.1 Mandrillus leucophaeus
TCTACGGTGGGCCAGAGCTCGTGTTCCCCGAGGCCATGAACCACCCCGCGCTGACCGTGCATCCGGCGCACCAGCTGGGCGCCTCCCCGCTGCAGCCCCCGCACTCCTTCTTCGGCGCCCAGCACCGGGACCCTCTCCATTTCTACCCCTGGGTCCTGCGGAACCGCTTCTTCGGCCACCGCTTCCAGGGTGAGTGCCCACGCTGTGCCCGCCGAGGCGGCCGGCCGGCGCCCGCGCTGCGGCGATGCGGGGGAGGCTCGGGGGCGCGCGGGGCCGTTCAGAAGTTACTGCTGGGAAGGCTGCAGGTCCGCGGAGGTAGATTCCCAAGCAGGGAACAGCCGTGCGGGCTCTACCCGCGCCTCTGCCGCGTTGGTCTCCCTCCCAGGAAAGCAGGTGGAGACCTCCAGGCTTTTCTAGAAAATGTATCAGTTCGGACGCAAGCCCAGGCGCGTTGTCGGAGCCTCTGCTGGCCCTCGCCACGGCCTGCCCAATTGTCTCTCCCGGCTGAGCCAGTTTTAGCCCAGAGTACAACTGCTCCCACTCTCCCTCCACCCGGCTTGACCTGGCACCACGCATCGCTCGCACGTCCACCACCACCTCCCAGACTTCAGCCTTCGCTGGCGCGTCAGGGCCGGGGAAAGTCCATCCGCGTGCTCTAGTTCTGTGGGAAGCAAGGGCAGCGGGGAGGGCGAGTCGGAGAGTTAATGTTCAGCGTGGAGGACCCGGCTGTCTTGGGATATTTCTCGGCAACCTTGGCCCGACTTCTCCAAGTCACACGTGCCTCTCTTACCCAAGGTGGGGAAGGTTTGCAGTAAGCAAACTGGCTTGCGCCGTTGCTCGTCGCCTTTGGGAGGGAGCCTACCCGGCTGCTGGAGTACCGAGGACAGTTTTCCCGGGCAGGGGGCGGGGGCAGAGGGCTTTTAAGGTCGTAGCCCGTCCGAACCCCGGAGTTTGCACCCAGCAATCGGCTTGCTAATAAAGATCCTCCAGTGGCGTTACACACACACACACACACACACACACACACACAGAGAGAGAGAGAGAGACGTTTCAATTATTTGTCTTTCCCCGAGAAAAGAGAGTTGCATTTGTTGGAGTTCGTTTTCTTCCTTGAAATTTGATGGAGTTTGTTTTTCTTTTCTTTTCTTTT
>NW_012102210.1:2335382-2391904 GCF_000951045.1 Mandrillus leucophaeus
CCCCAGCTCCTACCTCCAGCCGCCTCATTCCTGGGAGTTCCTAGTGCTAGTTCCCAGCCATTGCCTTGAAGGGGCCCTAAAAGAGTGACTGTAGAAAAATCGGAGGGGTAGGGAGGCCGGGGGTGGGGGGAGAGGGGTATTCATTTCCCTAGCTCCAGGGAAGGCCATACCAGTCCCTTTCCACTTTGCTAACTGTCCTAGTCCGAAACTGACAGCCCGTTCTCACAGCCCGGAATTACTGCGTCCAAACAGGCCGCACTCCAGCCCCAAGTTTGTTCTGCCCTTGTAGTCCAGGCAAGGGAAACTGAACCCTTGGTAGGGGTGGTTCAGGCCTCCTTCCCACAGGTCGGGAGGGGGGTGGGTACAGGTACTTGGGCACCTAAGGCATCACCCTTGTCTTTGCGGAAACATGTAGCAATTGATCTGTTTCTCAGGATGTTTAGTGTTGTACTGAACATCCGCTTTCTAACAGGGAAATGTCCTTATTCTTTTGGAATTAAATAACCTGTCATCACTTAGCATCTTGACTCATCCTGCAGTCTCCTGCTTCTCTGTGATGGGGTTAGAAGGACCCCTGTGTTTTTGCACTTGCATGTAAATATACCCTTTAGGAGACATGCTATCTACCACAACTGGACATGACAATGACCTGGGCCCATTTTCTCAGTAAGGTAGACCCAAAGCAACCTAGCATCCCCCTAAAATAACCAGACTTGAGGCAAAGGGGCATATATGTTGGGACAGAAGCTTGTTGCCTTCATCCTCTCATCTGGGTTTATAAAGACAAACACAGAGCACTCCACCACTCAGGTGACTGACATATACCACAGAATCGCAAAATAGTCACTAAGTGACAGACACTGGGGCAGACTGCAAACCTGCTTCCTCAGCCCCACACTGCCCTTCACACCTCTGCATCCTATTCACACACACTTACTGGGCTTTCCACACTGCAGCCTCACTTCTGACCAACCTGGGCCAGCCCAGCAGCTGAGGCCAAACCCTGCCAATGCTGGGATGAGCTAGGCTTTCTCTCTCCCTCTCTGGTTCATTTGTCCAGAGGAAACCACTACTGGGACTTCACCCAGGTTCATAACAATGTTGTTTTTTGAGGCAAGTTATTAACGTCAACAAGAAGCATTTGCTTTCCACCCACCTTTCCCTGGCCCTACCTCACTTGGCCCCACCCCCGAGACTTTAATCTTCCTTATTCCCCACCTGGAGCAGGCTCCATATTTTTCTGCTCTTTACTCATCTCTGCCAGACCACCTTCCCTGACCATCTGTCTATTCCACTATCCCAAGTGAAACTTCTCTTCCTTCAGTCAGATCCGAGGGCCCTAGATCTGCCCCCACTTGAATAACCAAATGAGGTGTCCCTCACCCATCTCCCTGTGATGTGGTCCCACCATTTTTGTCGCCGCACAGATCCAACCAGTTGAAATTGATAAGATGACTGGAGGTTATTGACTGACCCCTCCCAGGCACTACCCCACAATCCTAGCAACTCTTCTCCACAGAAAACTCCAGCAAAAACTTGGCCTGTTTAGGTATCCACAGCCCGGAGACTTGGAGTAAGTAAGGTCAGGCAAGTTCCACCAATACAGTTACCTGGAGAGTTTTAGCTACAGCATCTCAATTATGTGCTTTTGCTTCACTTACATAGATGTTTCCAGAGATGGGAGATGTTAACTGAATTATCCAGGTGATTGTCTTAGAGCAAAACAACAGGTCAAATCAAGTCCAACCAGTAGCCATCTCTGAAGAAATTAATTGGATCAGTCAGTCCCAAGAGCTAATTCTGTCAAAATATTCCATCTAGAGTTCTGTGTTGTTGGTGCGTCAGGAGGCTGTTATGTGCCCTTGCATGAGAATCCATGGGTGATTTTGTCAGGGCCTGTTTTGAGTCTTGTTAGCATGTGCAACCAAGCCAGAGATTGTGTGAGGGCCTAGTTGCGGGGCGCGGGGTGGGGGGGGGGTTCATTGAGACAGGGGCTGTGGGTAGAGGCTTGTTTTGGCATTGATCGTTTCTGACCCCATCTCCCCTACCCCAGCTTCACCCAGTCCAGTGTTATCCTTTCCTCCTGCATGTGGGAGCTGAGTCCCTATGCTGGCCAACATTTGCTAAGGGACAGTCACACTCTAAAAATCCTATACAGTAGATGGGAAAAAAAGACAGTAGGGAGGCTGGAACATATATTTACACACGCCCATGCAGAAACCAATATATCTATATCTATATATATTAGAGAGAAAGATGACATCTAGATATTTATACACATGTTTCTTTAGCAAGGGACTATTCAGGGATGAAGCAGGGATGAAGCTTTTCCCACCAGACAGTACTTGGAGTCTCCAGTGTGTGTGTTGGGGTAGGGGTTTGGGGGCTTACTCTAGAGGCTGGGTCTCTGGACAGCCAAGGCCTGGAGGAGAGAGAAGTGGAGAAAGGGGAAGAAGAAGCCTGACTTTCCACTTGCAGGTGCTGCCTGGACCACTGACCTAGCCACTGGCCTATTTATACCCTCTGCAAGACAGAGCTAGAGCCTGCTGGCAGGAGTTTTTAATGAGCTAGTAGCCTGAGCATTCAGCCGCAAGACTAGTGCAAGCAGGTGTGAAGGGATTGCTCCTTGGGTACCTTCTAGTTCTTGAATCTGTGTTTGGCAAGGGTGTGCCTGGCACACCGCTGCTCCCCTTATCACCTTCCTGACCCCTGGCCCTGCCTCTACCCTGGGTCCTCTTGGAGGGAGATGTTTTGCGACCAGTTAACTAAAAGCAAATCGTTGGGACTGGCGGCCAGGGCAGCGCTTCTGGGAAAGGACGGAGAAAGAGAGCCAAGGGACTTTTCTTCGCCACCCCTTGGCCTCTTCCGCTGCCCCAGGCATTGTGGATTTGGGCTAGTCGGCGCCTTGTCCGGCCTGGACCCATCTCTTGGCCTAACAGAGGGATCTGGAGTGCTGTTATTCCCCGCGTACCCCCGCGGAGTGGCTCTCTAGTGTGGGGAGATGTCGAGGAGGGGAGTGGACTTAGGGAGGGGGCGGCCAAAGGGCAAAGGGAGAAATGGCGTGTGTGTGCGTGTCAAGGAATAGAGAGGGCAGGGCGCGTGGGAGCAGGGCGGGAGGCCGGGCTCTGCCGGGCCCCGGCTCACGGCGCCCCTTCTCTCTGTCTGTACCTGCGTGTGTTGCCGTCGGCGGCGGGGCCGCAGCCAGCGACGTGCCCCAGGACGGGCTGCTTCTGCACGGCCCCTTCGCACGCAAGCCCAAGCGGATCCGTACGGCCTTCTCACCCTCGCAGCTGCTGCGGCTGGAGCGCGCCTTCGAGAAGAACCACTACGTGGTGGGCGCCGAGCGGAAGCAGCTGGCCGGCAGTCTCAGCCTTTCCGAGACGCAGGTAATCACCCCCGGTCGCGGCCTGCCCAGCGCCCGGAGCCCAGGTCGAGGTGAGGGTGCGCGGGTGCAGGAGAGGCCCTGAGCCCGCCCCAGCCCAGCACCACTGGGTTCCAAAAAGCCCCCCTTCCTCGCGGCGCTGCAGTCAAGCCTGTCTAATTTAGAGCCCCTTCCTGGAGACTGCGTGCAGCCTGCTGAGGCCGCAGGACTTTTTCAAGCGCTAAGGACCTAGCAGGTGGCAGAGTAAATGCAAACTGCATCCCGAGCCCGGCTCCCAAAGCTCCTCACAGAGGGACCAGGTTCTCTGGAGGAAGCGGGTCGCCTGGGGAGAGGGCAGCGCAGGCAGCACCAAGGCCACTGGAGCTGGCCCCAGCCCTGGCATTACTGCAGCCCTTTTCCCGCCACTGTGCCGGGGCGCTCATAGTCCTGCGGGGAGCCAATCCGCACTGGCTTTGCTGCTGTTCCGGGGCCTTGGCTGCCCACCAGCCAAGGGAGGGTCTGGGGAGAAAGCCCAGGTGTCCTCAGACTACCAACAGAGGGGCTTAGCCAGGGAGGGGCCAGCCCCTGCTTGGGGCCCGAGGGTTCCTCTGATCCGGCCCAGGCCGTCTGGTAGGGCTGTGGAAGCCACGGTGTGCGCGCGCAGAGCATCTGAGGGGCCTGGGCATGGTGGGAAATAGACCCCGGGTACTCAGGGGCTGCTCTGAATCACTGGAAAGGCTGTCGAATGGGAGAAGGAATAAACCCCAACGGCGTCTGGGCTTGAACTGAGTGAAATTAACAATTACCGTGTAGTGTTTTTGTAAATGATCATTAATTTAAGGGAAAAAATTAAAGAATTAGATGAAAGTTATAGGGAGGTGGATTTGGGTTCATTGTAAGTAGACTTCGCCATAAATAAATGCTGCCTGGGGATCACTGCATAAGCTCCTGGTCCACCCGGGTCCGACGTGTTGGAGTGGGGCTCAGCGACCCTCAGCCTAGCTGCTGCCCTGGAGCTGGATTTCAGTTTCTGGATGGGCCTTGCGTGCCTGCCGGCTCCCAGAGTTGCGAGAGGCCAGCTCCACGGTCCCCCAGCTACCTCCCGGCTGACTTTTCACCTTCCGCTCCCCTTTTCCTCGTGGTCTCGCCCCTACTACACCATCGTCCCCTCCCAAGTCCCGGGCAGTGAGAAGACGCCCGGCATGGGGGGCAGCCGGAGCCTCCCTTTAGCAGCCAGAGTAGGAAGGGGGCTTAGTGAGGGAGCCTAGACCCAAACTTCATCCCCAGCTTTCTTTGGCGGACCTCACCCTCTCCTCCTTTGGTGGCATTATTGGCATCTATTGTCATATCTGTCTGATGCCCCACTTAACAATCTACAAATCGCTCATGGGTCACAGGCAGGACCCGTGCGTTTTCAGACATGCTTGCTGGGCTGTTCTAACTGCAGGGGAAAAGCTTACAAAACAAGAGTTAATTTAAAAACGTTTCAAAGAAAGATATGTTTTTAAAATATAAGTTAATACAATAACACTCCCTTTTCCCTTCTGGCAGTGTTTTAAAATTATTGTTTGAAACAAGGTGTTAGTTTAAGAATGGTGTTTATAATTAACCTCATTTAAAAAGTAATATTTATTAAATTTTAATTGCAGAAGTGTAAGAAAACAAAAATGGTTTTTAATCCTACCACCCACAGATTAACACTTGTTGAAATAATGTCATTGTTTTTAAACTTTCAATTTTTTAGCTCAGTGAGAGCATTTTTAATTAACTCTCTTTCAAACTGAACCTAGATGCCTGTCAATATTTGCTCCTAACAATGCCAGTTAGTAGACGGACTGATTGTTTCTTTCATTTTTATTATGAGACATTTCAAACATATATTTAAAACAAAACCAGATAGAATAACACAAATGTATCCAGCTTCATTAACTATCAAAACTTAGGGTTAATCTTCTTCCCGTCTGTAAATGAGCTGCTTTTTGCATATGGTACAACAAAAAGAATGAGGGGAGGTTTTAGCCTGAGGAATCTCCCGTGGCAGCCTGTCCTTCCAGGTTAAGACCCTGAGATGGAGGGATGGATTGGGCAGAGCTTCCCAGGTGGGCAAACACGATTTTAAATACCTCCCTCCCTGCTAACTTAACTGTGTAACCCTGGGCAAGTCACTTAACCTCTCTGAGCTCTGGTTTCCTCATCGAGAAAATAGGTTGTTTAATGACTAAAGTACCTCATATGAGCTCAAATAATATTAATCCCCGTCCCTAGTCCCTTCCTTTTAAGGTAGTATGTTGGATTAGAAGCATAAGAAGATCCAAACCTGGGTGTCCTCTTAGTCCAGTGTTTTTCCTGCCTTATGCAGTTTCCATCATCAACATTGCCTTTCTGTTGCCCTCATAACTTATCATTTGGAGCCAGGCTATATAATTAACTACTTCTCTATCCACCTCTTGGTACTTACCAGGCAAGCTTACCTGTCATTTCCAGCTATGAGCTATTTGTCAGGCATCAGTCACCCCCATCAACCCCCCTGCCATGCATTTCTACTGTTAATATCTGTATCTGTCTCTCAGAGCTCTCTAATCTGTCCCTCCCCGTGGCTGTTTTACATCTAGCCATCTACTTCTGTCTGCTCTCATTAAACTGCCTCCCCAAAACTGGCTAATTTATATTTCCGATTTTTCTATTAATTATATGTTCTTCCTAACAATAAGAACTAATTACCCATTTGTTCATTATCTTTGTCATCTATCTTACCTTCCGTGTGTCCACCATTCATCTCAAACTTCATCTCCATCGAGCTATTTAGCAACTGACAAACAGTATATCCATATGTCTGGTAATGGTTATCTATTATCGTATTAGCTCTGGCTTTGTCTTCTCTCTGGGTCTGGGCCTCGGTTTCTGTAATTGTGAGATTGAATGACACAAATTCCAGGGTTTTTTCTAGCCCTGAGTTTCTGTGGCTCCTCTACATTCTACTTCTCTGTGTTTCTGTACACTCCCTCCTCCACATTCTCAGAGCTCACCACACAACCCCTGCCTATCATGATTTGCATCAAACTTTGTTGTTATTACTTAATTATCTGCCATGTCCAAACATCAATCTGTAGACCAGCAGCATGCATCTCTCAGGGAGATCTTAAAATACAGATTCCTGGGCCTCACCCAGGAGATTCTCTTAGGAAGTCCAGGATAGGGTACAGGAAAAAGTTTAAAAACAGTTCTTTGGGTGATCGTGATGAGTAACAGGCCTGAGCATCTTAGCTCTGGGAGGCAGAGGCCAAGCCTGTCTATTTCTCACAGGACCCAGCTCAGTGCCCGGGATGGAGTAGATGCTCAATAAACATGTATTGAATTAATGAGCACATTTCTCTTTGCCCATACAAATACACACTGACTTTATCAATCATTCCCTTTGCTCTCTGCTGTCACTGCTGCCTCCCTGTCCCTCTCCTTCTATCTTTCCCTTGTACTTTCACAGCTGATTGTTGATTTAAATTATGCATATTACCAGTTTGTGGATAAAACTTCTCGGAGGGTTACTCAGATCAGTATGTGTGTGAGCTCTTAATCCAGAGCTCAGAGGTCCGTGCACTCCCAAAACTTCAGCCGGGTGCTGGGAGGTGGGCAACCTGGGTGACTATGTATGTTTAATGGGAGTGGGGTATTCGTGCTGGGATGGCCAGTGCCTCAATCTAGGAGGTGAGGGAAGAGCCCTGGGCAAGGGCTAGTTCTCCCTTCAGGTTCTAATGACTTGTTCCTCACTGCTTCGGTGCCACCCTGGAGTATGACCAAGAAGGTACCAGTCTAAGCTTCAGTCCTGGTGGCTGGTTGGGCAGACCTGGGCCTGGGTCATTGCAGAGGCTCAAGTTAAATGAGTGTGTGTAATGGGTGTGTGCAACATGTGCCTGCCCACCATGTGGGGCACCAGCGGGCTTCATGTGATTGATGCCCAAAGGTCAGATGATAGCATAGGTACACACTGGATGCCATTAGGCAGTCACATGACATGGAGTGCAGCTTGCATGCTTCAGTGTGTGTTCGTGTGTGTCGGGGGTAGGGGTAAGTTAGTTTTAGGGGAAGTGAGAGAAAGCACCTGGTTGCTCCAGTTTGATCAACTGGTCAGTGTTTCCAGCTACTCCTTCTGCTCTGAAGAGATCAGCAGGTGTTTCTTGACCTTGTCTGGGTTAGAGTTTAGCTGAGCGGTGAGGGCAAAGGGTACAGAAACGTGGTCTGTGGCTCTGAAGATTGCTCACTGAGTGATGAAGCCTAAGTGCCAAGCTTGCACACTTGTGAAGCATGCACAGGATGAATGACTAGGGTCCCCTTGATGTCACAGCTGTGGGCTGAGGGGTATCAGGATAGAAATGCTTGAGAAGATGGCTCTGGGAGGCCTCAGACCTGGAAGGCTTGGGGGAATGCTTAGGATCCTACGTTGGAGGGAAAGAAGGGGAGGGTTTGAGGCAGGCAGATGAAGATAGAGCAGGAGCTGTCCAGACCAGCCACCATCTTGGAGTCCAAGGCAGGGAGATCTTGGGAGGCAGGAGTTACGGTCACCTGCCTATGGCTTTTTCCCCTCAGAGGCATGGAAAGGAGGATTTGGAGGGTCCTTTCCTGCTCTGGAATGTTCTGCCCTTAGAGGGATGGATAAGAGGGGGATATCCAAGTGACCTGAATTTTAGGAAGAAATCAAGAGACATTTGTTCCTAGCTCACGGTGTGTCCATATCTCTTGTCTAAGTCTTGGCTTTTCTTCAAGAACTTCTGCATCTCATGTTCTAGGAGTCCTGTGTGGGAGGATGAGGGGGAGATAAAGGAGATTAGAGTGGTTCTGTGAGGAGCTGGGACTGGGGACATGTCCTGAGGTAAATCTTATGATGTCTCCCTGAGAGAGAGAGAGGAAGGGTCCAGGCTGGGCTGAAAGAGGAGGAGACAGGGAGGCTTAGGGATATTATGGTTATGGTTGGTGGGGAGCTGGAGGTGACCTCAGCTTACTGGGGTGAAGGTTGAACTTAGCATGGCATTGGGCTTGACCTCGAGAGTGGGAACAGCCCACATGATCAAATGATAGGAAATGGGTCCCCAGGGAAGAGAGTAGGCTAAGGGGCGACTTGATTGATGTCTCCAGGCTCCCGTCCATTCTGGGATATTTGAAATCTTTGACGACAGGACACTTATTCACCTGAAAGTGTGCAGGGGCCTGGAGCCACAGACCTTTCCATTTGCAGGAGTGGTGAAAAAGAAGGGATCCAGACCTCGTTCATTCAAAATAGATTATTCCAAAGTAAAGTCTGATTAGTTCTGAAATACTGGCTGGAGCTGTATATTTGCTTGTTTGTTAGTTCATTTTCCCCTTTGTTCTTGCATGCATGTCTTCATTCATTAATGCATACATTGATCAATCCTCTAGCAAATTGATTCACTCATCCATAGCAGTTTCACCTTCTCCATTCTGCCTGACTCAAGCCAACCCTTCTTCCGCCCAGCAGTAGGTCTCCCTCCTCCAACTTCCCCTAAAAGTGGCCAATCCAATTTACCATGTGGAATATTAAAAACTGGCCCTCTTGCAAAAGTGTCCACAAAACTAAGAAACAGATCCCGTCTCTCTATCACTGAGCACTTCTCAAACCCTTTGCTGATTAGAATTCTGCCCCTCTTCTATTCATTTTCTCCTGTTTTCCAGGTCTGGCCCAGGTACCTCTTGCCTAGAGCATAGGCCTGTCCAGCCAGATGACTATACATGGAACATGTCCTCTGGGCAGGGCACTGGGACTAACATACCACTTTGGTTCTCCAGTCTCATAGTGTGGTGAGGAGACAGATGTAAATAAGTAAATTAGTGCACAGTGGGGGTCACTGTTACCGAGACTGGGAAGAGGTACTAAGGAACTACAGGCAGGTGATGGCGCAGGCCCATCAAGGAACATCAGGTCAGTGTCTTGAAGGCTAAGGAGAGTATTCCAGGTTAGGTAACTCAGGAGAACAGAGACTTTTGGAAGGATCTGGCCTCTGAGAAACTGAGACGTTCAGTGAAGTGAGGACTTGGGAGACCACAAGGGACCTCTTGCTACAGTAGAGAGGTCAGAGTGGGCAAGGGGTCCTCCAGCCGACATTCCAACTGTACCTTGGGGCTTAGAGAGGGGTGAGTAGTGTGTTTGTGTTGGGGATGGGGAGGCATGTGCAGGACAGATCCAGCCTCCAAGCCACACCGTATGATCCAGCTCCTTTCCAGGGCCTGTGTTCTCTAGGGAAGGGGGTCTGGAGGATCCAGAGTTGCCTGTAGGTTGGAGAGGTCATGAAATGTCACTCTCATCTCCTAATACCCTCAGAGCCCAGTTCCTTTTCTTTTACCCAGTAAAAAATAACTACTATTATCAATAATCTATTAAGGAAAATTCAGAAAAGTAGAAAGAAGAAAGAAACATCACCCACACTTTGGGTACATTTCCTTCTAGTCTTTTTTCCCCGTGTGTAGATTTTGTTTTTCTATGGTTATGATCACACTGTGCCAGCCCTGTGCATCCTGGCGTTTCCACTAATGCTATGAAGTCATAAGCACCACCCTGTTATTGCAGTCTTTGTAAACAGCATCTGGACACTCAGCCCAAGGCTGTTCTCCGGAAGATGGCCAGGCTGCACAGGGAGAGGGTTTATGTCCCTGCTTCTAGAGAGATGCCTGCTTGACCCCAGTATTTTTCATGGAGAAAATACTCAGAATCACCTTTCACTTGGGTGCCCTAGGAAGCTGCCTCTGGCCTATCCTGTGCCTGAAGTCGCCATCCAAAGCTTTCCTTCTTTGAGCCAGTGTTGCTAGACAAGGGCAGCATGCTGGGCCCATCCCACTACAGGCCAATGTGACCGTCAGTCTCCTTCCTGAAGGACACTTGGAAATGCGTGTGGAAGGAGAAAGGTACAGAAAAGGGCCCTTGGTCCCTGGTACTGCCTGCATCACCTGACGGTCACCTTCGGCCAGCCCACTTGGGCTTCTCAGGAATGACGCCCCGGCCCTGCATCCGGCCCTGAGTCACGCGCAGGAGGCAGGGTGAGCTCACCCACCCACTGGCTGGCACAGTCACAGCAGGCTCCAGGGTGGGGGGCAGGGGCGAGGCTGCTGCCAAATGGTTGTGCTGAGAACCACCCAGGGTCCAGGTGGCCCTGCGCCCAAAGATAGGTGGGCTCGGAGTCCAGCAGCCTGTGCCCAGAGCCTCCGCCATCCTCCACGGCCGGCCTAGGTGAGATGTCCAGGCTATGGGTTTGGAAATGAGGGGAGAATCCCCTTGCCCTTACTCCATCCATCGAGGCTGGGCACCAACCCTTCCTGGGCCAGCTTTCCAGACCCTGGCTGGCTGCTCTGCAAGCACTCAGTGCCAGCTACCCCCATCCCCATGCCAGTGCTCTAAAATCAGTGCTCTCAAACCAGGGCAGATAGCACAGTGGAAGTCCCGGCAAGAAGAGACTGTGAGGGGAGGTCCTGGGGTAGGTGGGACAGAGAGGACTGCCTGGGAAGGGTGTAGGGGCAGCACCTCCTGGGCATGAAACCATCTGCAGGGCACAGGGGCCAGGTCTGCCTCTGGATGCACTGCTTGGCCTTGTGGCTAAGGCCTGTGCTTTACCCAGTTCTCTGGGAGCAGGGGCTGGACCTAGCAGTCTTTCTGAGGCCTGCCCTCAGCCCTGCCCAGGGTTCAAGGATCTCCCCTCAGCATCATTGCTGCTGCCAAAACTAAGAGGCTACCCACCATTCCTCACCCGCAACTCTGCCACGCAGCACCGTCTGCACAGCTGCAGTTGGCCACACCTACTTGCTTTTGAATGTGCTGTCATTTCCTGGAAACCATCCGGGCCTTGTAGCCTGCCCTCTGCACCTCCTCCCCCAGGGGCCCTCTGGAGCAAGAATCCAAGAGGTGCCCTGGCACTGCAAGAGTCCCCAGAACATTTCTTCTATGCATGAAGGACTGAAGCCCCGAGGGGGAAGGGACTTAGCTGAGAATCAGTACCTAGGATCTTCCTGCCAACACTGAAGACGGTGTGGGTCTGGCCCGACTCTGCAAAGCCAAGTGAAGAACCACGGAGTCAGGGACTGTTGACAGATAAAGGCTTTCTCCACAGCCCACAAGCACTAAGGCCAGTCCAGGAGCCAGGACAAGCCTCCCAGATTATGCATGAGAGGACATTAAGGGCTGTGTCCTGGACACTGAACAGATACTGGAGGAGGAGGGAAAAGAGGCTTCCTGGAGGACATGGCTTAGAACCATAGACCTGTCCTCTGCCTCATGCCTCCTCCAACATGGAGGATGGTTGTCCAGTTTTTGTTTGAACCCCACCCCATACCTTGCCAGGGCTCTCACTGCCAGACACAGAAGAGGGGGCTCCCTGGGTTCAAAGTGGAGCTCACTTCTGTCCCCTGGGCTTCTCCTGACTGTTCCTTGTGTGACCTGTTCCCACATCTGGATGGGCTGCAGGAGCCAGTGCTGTGGGGACAGAAGGTCTGGAGCTGCCCGTGAAGGGCAGAACACTGTCCTCAGACCCGCCTCCTCCCTGTCCTTGTCTGTCCAAGGAGAATGAGGCCTCACTACCCTGAGGAGCTGGCACCTGAGGGACAAGGCCCCCCACCTGCCCAGCTCCAGCCTCTACAGCTCCACTTCTGAGGAGGGGTGGGAGAGAGCTACATGAGGTTGCTAAGAAAGCCTCCCCTGAAGAAGGAGACCACACAGTGTGTGAGGTTGGAGTCTCTAGCAGCGGGTTCTGTGCCCCCAGGGGTAGTCTGGCTGTCCAGGCACTGCTCTTGGTATAAACGCCACCTCCTGGTTATGAAACCATGCCCACTCTGCCTCTGTGTATGGAAAAGAGCATGGGGCTGGCCCATGGGGTGCTGTCCACTTTAGGCCCTGTGGGAGCTCACGGGAACCCACGCAGTGGGTCATAGGCTCCCTCATTTACTACTCACATCCACTCTGTGAAGGAGCGATTATGATCTGTCCTCTAGAAACTCGTGGGGTCCCAGGTCTGCCAGCTTCCAGAGCCTGCGCTCCTCCACCTGGGCTTGGCTTTGCTGGGGCTAGAGGGGCTGGGATGCGCAGCAGCTCTGTGACCCTTTATTTGAGAGGAACAGGAAAAACATCCTCCTCTCTGGCCCACTGTGTCCTCTTCCTGGCCTGCCGTCCCCTTCTGTGAATGTTAGACCCATGGGGGCAGCTGGCCAGAGGGGACCCCAACCTGGGGGCCCTAACCCTATGTAGCCTTGGTCTTCCCATCAGGCTTTCAGCTCGGCCTGACTGTTGAGGCCCCAGTGGCTGCTCTGGGGGCCTCCTGAGTTTCTCATCCATGCCCCTCCCTCCCTGGCCCAGGTGAAGGTGTGGTTCCAGAACCGGAGGACAAAGTACAAACGGCAGAAGCTGGAGGAGGAAGGGCCTGAGTCCGAGCAGAAGAAGAAGGGCTCCCATCACATCAACCGGTGGCGCATCGCCACGAAGCAGGCCAATGGGGAGGACATCGATGTCACCTCCAATGACTAGGGTGGGCCACCACAAACCCACGAGGGCAGAGTGCTGCTTGCTGCTGGCCAGGCCCCTGCGTGGGCCCAAGCTGGACTCTGGCCACTCCCTGGCCAGGCTTTGGGGAGGCCTGGAGTCATGGCCCCACAGGGCTTGAAGTCCGGGGCTGCCATTGACAGAGGGACAAGCAATGGGCTGGCTGAGGCCTGGGACCACTTGGCCTTCTCCTCGGAGAGCCTGCCTGCCTGGGCGGGCCCGCCCGCCACCGCAGCCTCCCAGCTGCTCTCCGTGTCTCCAATCTCCCTTTTGTTTTGATGCGTTTCTGTTTTAATTTATTTTCCAGGCACCACTGTAGTTTAGTGATCCCCAGTGTCTCCCTTCCCTATGGGAATAATAAAAGTCTCTCTCTTAATGACACGGGCATCCAGCTCCAGCCCCAGAGCCTGGGGTGGTAGATTCCGGCTCTGAGGGCCAGTGGGGGCTGGTAGAGCAAATGCGTTCAGGGCCTGGGAGCCCGGGTGGGGTACTGGTGGAGGGGGGCAAGGGTAATTCATTAACTCCTCTCTTTTGTTGGGAGACCCTGGTCTCTACCTCCAGCTCCACAGCAAGAGAAACAGGCTAGACATAGGGAAGGGCCACCCTGTATCTTGAGGGAGGACGGGCCCAGGTCTTTCTTAACATATTGAGGGGTGGGAATCAGGCCCAGGTAATTCAGTGGGAGACAGTGCTTCCCTCTGCCTAGAGATTCTGGTGGCTTCTCCAGTTGAGGAGAAACCAGAGGAAGGGAGGATTGGGGTCTGGGGGAGGGAACACCACTCACAAAGGCTGACGGTTCCAGACCGAAGTCGTGGGCCCACCAGGATGCTCACCTGTCCTGGGGGAACCCCTGGGCAGGTTAAGACTACAGAGATAGGACTTAAGGCTGAGCCTGCATCCAGTCCCCAGTGACTCACGGCCTCCTCAGCCCAAGAAAGAGCAACGCGCTGGGACCCGCTGAGCTCTTATGTTCACCTGCCCTTCTGTTTGTCCCACTTGTCAGGATGAAGGTTTCCTGACAAGCATATCTGCATTCCTATGTCTTTCCCTTACGACATCTAGACCCCTCTTTCTTCTTCACCTCCCATGTGCTCATGAAACCTCTGCTCTTTGGCCTCCATGCCACCATTCTGCTGGTGCTGACAGTCACCAACTACAGTCGCTGGCCACTCCCTTGTGGCCAAACTCAACCACTTCCTGTCTGGGTTCACCTGCTCCCCGATCTGTTGGCCATGCCCTCCTGGATTCTCCCACCCTGCTCTGCCTTCATTTCGGTAGCTCTGACTCCTCCTCCAGCCTGAGCTCATTCAGTGTCATCCATGCCTTGTCACCTCTGGCCACCCCCAGGTCAGTCCTTGCTCTCCCTGCCTCCTCATTGTGCCCTCTGCCTCGGGGGCTCACATCCACTTCCAGGACTTCTCTTTGGCTCCCTGGTCTGTGTCTTTAGCTGACCTCTGCTGAGCTGCAGACCCATCAAGCCAGCTGCCTGGTCCACCCCCTGCCCCTCAGCACCTCAAAGCCAATACATCCACAGCAGGACTCACCTCCCATCTGTGCTTCTCCAGGATCACCCACCTCGGCAAAAAGCATTAGCCATGTACACAGTTTCCCAAGCTACAGGAAACCTGGGAATCTTTCTCAAGCTTCCTCTCCTCTTCCCCAGCCCCATCCATTCCCATCTAGTGGGTTGAGTCTAGACTGGCTTCCCAACCACACCTCCCTAGTGCAGCCCCCCCGCTGCCCCCTGCCCAGCTCGTGCCACTGGCCTGGCCTGGGCCCTGCTCCTCTAGGGAGGTTTCTGTGAATGTCAAGGATGAGGCCCACTTCAAAGGAGGCCCTCCATGCTGCAGCTAGATTTCTCTTCCTTGCACCCAAACAGGGCAGAGTCACCCCCTTCTGAGCCCCTCTGCCCCATCTTCTTGCCTTGCTCCTGGTACCCTTTGCTTCAGCATCCCCATCCCTGTCCCTGAGGGAGCCACAGGTTTTCCCTGTGCTGTGCCTTCGCTCATGCTGTTCTTCCCACCTGGAATGTCGGGTGCTTGATCAATGTTGAACTCACTGGAAAGATGTCAGAGGCCCAGCCTTGCTGCCTGGGCCACATGCAGGGATCCAAGCACATAAGGTCGTTCTGCTGGGAGCACAGACCCAGATCCCACTCGCACTCTCAGTGTCTCCCCCCGCCGCCTCTGCCCACCTCACTTGTGTCCAGTCAATGCTAGAAACCAAAGGGCTTTGTCCCATCCCAACACCCCTCTCCCTCCATCAGTCAGGAATGCATTCTGCGCGTCTTGAAAGTCCTAATCCAGATTAACCCACATGGCGACCCTCACTGCCAAGCAGGTGGGATCACTTCTGGGAGCACACATGCCCAGGTGTGGAAGGAAGGTGGGAGGAAGAGTCATCCTTTTGGCCCCAGTGGGGGACAGAGACGGGGTGAGCTGTTGCTCTCAAGATCCTGCCTCACTTGGTACGGGGAGGGGGTCCAGGAAGATCACAGCAGAGCACCCCCTGTCATCCGAATAAAGGGTTGGAAGGGATCCAAGGAAACCTGCCAATCTCCCGAGGCCAGGCCTGCGGGGGGCGGGGCGGGGAGTCCCTGCCGCACTCCCATCCACCCCCCATGTTGTGCCTCTCCCTGCAGACGGTAAATATTGGTGTTGTGACTTCATTAATAAAGGCTTCTGTGAGCCTGAAAAACATGGAATCAGGATGAACTATTTTCTGAGCTGCGGGCTTGCCAGGTTTGCTAATTTGGGAGTTTTTGGGCCCTCTCCAGGGAACAAACCAAAGTCTCTCTCGAAGAGACACAGATGCAGCCGAGAAAGGAAGAAGACGAGGACTGCTGCTCCCTTCCCTCCCCCAACGGCTCCTCCCACCTGGGGAGCAGGGGCCCTGCAGAGGGTGAGGACCCACGGACAGTAGCTTGCTGGTGGCCTCCGCGTGCAGGCACTGCGTGGCCAGGCCTTCCCCGAGGGGGCCCAGGTCAGCCACTCCCCTCAGCTGGGCTGGCCTCCCGGGGCCTGCAGAACTCGTGGGCTGAGGTATCATGAACACCTGTAGGAGCTCCAAATTGTGCTCGGCTGAAGTAGAGGGAGCTCAGGGGGCCTGTTCTGAACCCTGGTGGCCTCATCCACACCCTCACCTTCAGGGACTGATCTTTGCACATCCTCTTGTCCGTGGAACTTTCCAGGACTCGTCCCCATGGCCTTCGCAGCAGTACAGCTCACGCTCCTAGCATCTCTGCACTTGGTTTGCACCAACGCCTCCTCACACGTGCTGGGACGGCTTCCCGGGAGGCATCAAGGCGCCCTGGCTAAGTGAACCAGGCTCTGTCCAGAGGGAACCGGCCAGGCCCACAGGCCTCTGCTATAGCCCCGCTCCAGGGCATCCCTGCAGGCAAGGGGAGAGGAGGGGAGGGGCGGCCAGCAGGCTGAGCGGTGCAGGCCCAGCCAGCTTTCCTGTCAGACGGGCGCTGCCAAGGCGGAGCCAGACATCGGAACAGGTTTAACCAATTACCCGAGCGCCCCATCTGCTGTCTAGGGTGTGTGTGAGGGTGAGTGCATGTGAGGGTGTTTGGAGTGTCTGGGAGGGCTGTGGGCGTGCGCGTGAGTGTGACTGTGTGGGTGCCTGTGGGCGTTCGGCTGTGCATGTGTGCGGCTGTGCACGTGTGCCGTCTGTGGCTGCGTGGCCCGGTCATGCCCCCTCATTTGTTAAAAGCTGTGGCTACGGCTTACAGTCTTCCTGTCCCCCAGATCTTGGGGTCTGCATGGACAACCCACCTAGCATCCCAGCCTCTCATTCCCTCATCTCCCCCTCACCACCCTCTCTCAGGGATGATCAGAGCCCAGAATGGGGCCTTCTCTCAAATCACACATTCGGATGTCTTCCCGTCGAACCCTGAGCTCTTCCCATTCACTGGCTCGCTCCTTTCCCTCTGCAGCAGTGTGGCACCTTGTGGGGGCCCCCAGGCCACAGCCCCCTCTGGTCTCTTTCCGACACACCCATGTCCCACTGTTCCTTGGTTGCACCTGTCTGGCAGAATTGAAACCCTGCTTGAACCTGCTTCTCCACCCGCCCGTGCAGTTGAGTCCATGAGGACAGCAGGCAGGTGTGCGGGATGGCGCCCCTCGATGTTTCAGGTCCCAGCCTCAGCTGAGGCCTCGCCCTGTTGAAAAGTTCTCTGCTGCCCTCCCTCCAAACCTCTCTTCCCCCTGACTCAGCAGAGGGCCTTACTCCCACCTTCAGAGACAGTCCTGGAAGGGGACACCTTTGCATCGGTCAGATGGTACCTTCAAATAGAGCACTTGGAGAGTTTACTACAGGAACAATTAAATTTTGGGGAACCCACAGGGATGGTGCAGTACCCCAGAGCTGGTAACAATGGGGAGCCCATATGGCCCTGAGGCCTGAAGAGGAAGGACCAGTGACAGCTACTGGAACCTGGAGGAGTTGGCTGGAGAGGGCCCCCAGGTAGGAGCTGTAACCTTCGGTACAGAGAGGCCCAGAGACGGCAGGAGGGACAAGGAGGGAAAAATCCCCCAGTGTCACTCCTCCAATCCCCCAGTTTCCTGCTGGGACTCCTGGTGGTGGAAGCCAGAGAGACAGCCCTTAGCTTCCAGGGACAGAGCAGGTGGACAGACACAGAGTGGATCTGGAGGGGCGGGGGCTCCTTACCCTCAACCCCACGCTGCCTGCAGCCAGCCCATCCTCTCCACCTGCCTCCTGTCACCACCCGCCACTTTCTCTCCTTCTGGCCCAGGAGAACCCCACCCCTAACCCCCACCTCCAACCTGGGCTTCAGAGTCTCCCTGCCTGGAGCAGCTCACTGCTAGGCTGTTCTTCCTCTTTCTGTGACAGTCTCTTCTGATTCTTGCCTGAGGGTCCACCTTCTAAGCACCCCCTCAGCTCCATGTCACAATGCCCCACTTCTGCCCATCAGCTAAATTTCATGAAGGAATTAGCTATGCCGGCCATCCATGGGAGTCCTACTGATTTCTTGACCTATGAAGATCTGTCTTTTGCCCTGACCACATCCCACTGAGGCCCTTCTCTCTGGGTCCTCCATGGGGCCCGCCTTGGTCCATGTCTCCCTTCACCTGTCGGCTTCAGTGAGGTACGTGGAAGCCCCTTCTACCTGGAGCACTCCCATCAATGTCCTCTGAATACCATGCCCTCCCTGCCTTCCTCGCCTCTTGCCTTGGTGTGCTGGGGCCCCACGACAAAGCGCCTCAGACTGAGTGGCTTCGACAACCAAAATTTATTCCCTCCCAGCACCGGAGGCTGCCAGCCCGAGGTCAGGGGTTGGCAGGACGGGTTTCTTCTGAAGCCTCTCTCCTTGGCCTGTGGACGGCGCCTTCGTCTTCACAGGAGCTTCTTCCTCTAGCATGGCTGCATCCCAATCTCCTCTTCTTAAAAGGACATCAGTCATTTTGGATTCTCGTTTGGATGAGAGCCCACCTTAATAACCACATTTTAACTTAATTACTTCTGTGAAGACCCTGTCTCCAAAGACAGTCACATTCTGAGGCACGAGGCATTGGGACTTCAACAGATGACTTCTGGAGGATGCAGTTCAGCCCTGACACATCCCTTGTGGCTGAGCTTCCTTGTCTCTGCCCAGGCCTCAGAGGTGGGGCTCCTCAGGGCTCCGTTCCAGTCCTCCTCTTCTCACCCCACCTCCTTCGCCTGGGTGGCCATCTCTGCTCCTGCAGCTCCAGATGCTCCCTAGACATGGATAACAGACACATCCACATTTCCCATCCCTGAGCTCCAGACCAGCAATTCCTCATCTCTTGGTGTCCACTTGGTTACCTCCCAGGAGCCTCCGATGCCTTGGAAATTGGAATGCATCCCCTTTCCTGTGGGTTTGTTCTTCCTTCTCTGTGCCTTAGCTCAGAAATGGCCCCTTCTCTGCTGCCTATGCCAGGAACCTAGGGTCATCCCTTACTTCCCTCTGCCACCCTCACAGAGAGCTGAGCAGTCCTGAATCTTCACTTCTCTCCTTCCCCATCCCCATCCCCACCCCCACCCCCACCACATGGCCCAGGCCCCATCTTCCTCACCATGACCGCCGCAGGGGCCCCCTCACCCAGTCTCCCCAACAGCCTCACTGTGTCCACTCCACCCGCCACTCTGCAGCCAGGTCACTCCACTTCTCTACTTAAAGCCTCAAGGGGCTCTCTGCTGGCTTTGGCCCGGCAGCACCTGGCCACACCGCCGCTCCTGGATCTCCTCTCTATTCTCTAATGACATTGAGCTGCTTCAGGGCCCTGCAGTACTGTCCCTCCTCTGTCATGCTAACATATGAAGAGGAGGAGAACCAGCATCCGTTGGCCTGGGATGGAGGGCTGGCCCCTTCCCTCACTTCCCCATGGGTTTACATGGGGTCTTCCAGGAGAGCGTCTGGTGGTCTGGGGCCTATTTGTCCATCTTCTCTTTTCCTTTGCTGTCTTCTCCACCCCTCTATAAGGCCCAGGGAACTGGGGTGGGCCCCAGATTCTTGCTGTGGCTGAGGAGGTGTCCTCGTGGGGAAGGGAAGGAGAGACTGGCCTTGGCCTTAGGCAAGGCTGCCAACGGCTGCCTCAGTGTGAGGGGTGGAGAGTGAACACTTTTCAGCCACTGCCCGGAGAGACTCTCGGTTCTGCAGGGAAGGGTGGATATGCAGGGGTGAGGCCTTGGAGGAAGTAGCTGAGGCATTCCTGTTTTGGGAGCTAATTGGTGGCAGAGGGATGGCCAAGATGGTAGAAGCTGCAGCAGCTTTCGGGGAACTGAGGGAGCTATGAAAATGAGGCTAGGTCCCTGGGGCATCAGGAAGGGTCACTTATCGTGGCACCCATCCCCTCACATTCTGACTCTCCTTCTAACCGTGGCCTGAGTGAGAGGAGGGAATCCGATGGGCCAGGCGGGGGGGATGGGGGCAGGGGTGGCCACATTCCTGGAGTGTTAATGATCTCTGGTCTGGGCAGGAGCTGAGCCCCCAAACCAGCTAAAAACAACAAACAGCTCCCAGGAGGGATTTGTGTCTGTCCTGAGAGTCGAGGATTTCCGCCTGACCGGATGGAGGCTGTGGCCTGTGGAGCTCTTAGCAAAGAAATTCCCCAGAGACCAGCATCCTCCTGGCCCAGAGGCATCACTTTGAGAACGGCCCCCTCCCCTACCCCTTCTCTCCTTCCTCTCTAGTGGGGAAGGGTCCAGCACCCAGGAGGGGAGGCAGGCTCTTCCCCACACACCTGGGAGCGGGAAGAGGAGTCTGGGTGCATTCCTCCTCCAGCTTCCATCCTTACCACAGTCCAGCGAGTGATGCTTTCTTGACATTTTATAAATAAGGACACCAAGGCTCAGTTACAGTAGATGTCAATAAACGTCTGACCAAATTGATGGGTGAATAAAGGAAGTGTCTGGCTAGAAGCTCCAGTCACGCTGGGCCGAGCTGCAGCTGGAACTGGGGTCTGTCTGAACCCAACCAGGATGGCTTTCCACCTCCCTGCCTGCTTCTCTCTGCAGGACTGGACTTGAGAACTCTGGGGGCTGCCTGGAAGAAGAGGAACCATTGCCATCACGAGATGCCCAAGTCCTAGCCCTAAGGGATAGTGGAGGAGTTAAGAAGGGGCAGACCTCTCAGGGCGGGTACCATACACACTGCAGCCATGAAGCACCTTTCCACTTGGCTCAAACCTTCCCTCCCTGGGAGGCCTCTCCTGGCCCCAGGTGGTCCAGGAATGACCCCCTCCGGTCTCCCAGCCTCATCGATATAAACAGTATGGGAATCTAACCAAAAGTCTTATTTACTCACGTTCCTTGAGGGCGGGCTCCTTAGTGAGTGCTCAATAACAGCTCTGTAAGGGGATTCCTGCAGAATTTCACCCTCCTGTGCCCTCACATGGTCTCCATCCTTTCCTCTTCCCTTCCCTCTGGGCCTCCCAGCTGGCCCGATCCAGCCTGGAACCTAGGTCTGCACCTTCCTTGGGGGTCTTCCCACAAAATCCTCAGGCAGTCCTTCCCTTTTCCCACTGGGTTCCATACACCACTCCCCTTCCCACCCACAATTCACAAAACCACACCCTGACGCTTGAAATCCTGTATTTATTGCCCGAAGCTCATTAGTATTACACAAATCACATAGATTGAGAAATTTTCTGAGAAGGTTAAAAAGACACTGCAAAGGCCCCTGGGAGTGGCTGAGGCTTGCGTGCGGGGGCCTCACTCTCACTAGGCCAGGCTTGAACATCACCCTGGGTCTGTCTATGGACCTTTTTCCTTCTCTAGGCTCCTGCCCTTCTCCCAGAGGCCAGAACACGAAACAAGTTGGCTCATAACCAGGAGTGAAAGGGGTCTGTCGACCAGCTTGACTCCATGGCCAGCTTGACATCTTGGTCCCTGCACCCTCACATTGCTGTCTGGAAATGGAAGAAGGGCATCCCCAAGCCTGAGGGGATGTTTGAAGTGATCAGCGGAGGGCCAGGCAGGGACACCAGGGACGGAGAACCACTGCAGGTGTGGGTTGTGTTCCGGCACAGCTGGCCAGCCCCGCCCTGACTGTGGGTCCAGGCTCAGCCTCCGCCCCAGGCATGAACCAATCTGCCCCTCAGGTCTCCCTTCCTCTGGCTTCAGCAGAGTGGGGCATGGGTGCTGGGTGAAGGTTTCCCCTCATGGGGCTTTCCAAAGCCAGACCAGGGCCTACTGGCATAGCCCACTGTCCCTCTGACACTCTCATCCTGGGCTATCTGGATCCTTTGCCACTGCACCGCCACAGGAGCAGACCCCTCGGCTCACCTGAAGCTGCATTTGGGAGCATGACGGAAATCATCCAGGAGACAAAGCAAATAAATTATGAGATGCTGAGGCCACAGGCTGGGCTAGGGCACCCACCTCTGCCAGGCCTCCGGCAGGCGCAGGGTGGGGAGGGGCGGTGGGGAGGCAGTTTTGGTCCCAAGATAAAGTGCACGAGGATAAGAGCGTATGATAGGTAGGAGCAGGGTGAGCCTGAAGTGAGCTTTTCAAAAGAGGACCCGGACATGCCAGCCCTAGTCCAGGCCTAGAGACCCGCACAGTGCAGCAGTCACTGGCATATTCACATTATGGTGTGACTGGCTCAAAAAGGCCTGGCCCTCCAACACCGTGGCACCTCCACGCTCCCGCTGTTTTGTCCTCCAGGTTTGTCCCCCTCCTCACAGGCAGCAGGTGGGCTGCTCCTCAGGAGAGTGGCAGGCCCTTCAGGGCAATGTGCTGCAGAGCCAGCTGGTGGGCACCAGGGGCTGGCAGAGAGGCAACGGCCATGCCCACAGAAGACCCGCCTCAGCACACTTCCGCTGCCCTAAGATGCCGCCCTGCACCAGCCTCTTCCTACACATGAATGTTCACCTCTGGCCTACATCTCCCCTGAGGTGGAGTCCCCGGGGGAGGGAGGCTCAGGGCTGCAGGTGGAGGCTTGCATACTAGGTGGGGTCAGGAGGGGGCTGCACTGAGGCTGGAGCTTCCCCCTGGTTTGGGCCTTTCAGATGAGGCGTCACCCTGCTCACACCCTCCCCAGGCTCTGCTTCCCTCTGTACAGCTCGCTCTTCCTTCCTAGTCTGCAAGTGGCAGGGAGATGGGAGCCAGCAGCAAGGGGCCTCTGAGGCTGCAGAGTGATAGGCGACACGCAGGTATGGCCCCACCATCAGGCCCAGGCATCTATGTTACCTCCTCCTCCAGAATTGTAAAGTGTTTGGCAAAGGCCAACTGCTCCCGGGATATGGGGTCACATACAGAAGGCAAGGTCCAGGTTCTGAGGCCAACTGCTGGTCCAAAGGGGCCTGCGCCCTTCCCAGTCCAGAGTCCACACTGGGGACATGCCCACGATGACCAGCATCTGAGCAGGACAGGCAAAGATGAGGTCTTGCTGGAGGAGCCAGTGGGAACCCCTTGATCCAGTCTTCTGGTTTCAGACAGGGAGTGGAGGCTCAGGGAAGGGAATGAACTTGTCCAACATCTCAATGCCATTTAGTGCCAGAGCCAGGGCCCACTGCTCCTCGGTTGACGCTGCTTCGCTGATAGGTGTCTAAGGAGCTGGCCTAGGCGTTCTCAGGCATGAGACCTTCCTGCTTAGAAAGGGATGGGATGGGGCAGGCAGCCTTGGTGGCTGAAGAAGCTCCCCAGAAGGCAGCCAGTCCAGTTCCAGCCCCACTCTCAGCCCCGGTGCCCAGCATCCAGCCTGGGGCCTGGAAGGAGGATGTTGAAGAAGCCAAGCGCAGGTCCACGGTTCCTGCCAAGCACCATTCCTTCTTGGGGCTTCCTGCCTGGAGCTGGGGTTGCTTCAGGGACCCTGAATCAGTGAGAGCTCCACAAAGGGGGACTCTAGCTCCAGGGTACCCGGTTTCACTCAGAGGGACTGGTTCTGCAGCTCTGGAATGGATGTGGCCTGGCTACATTCAGAGCCAGCTGCCCACAGAATCTTGCAGAGGACTCCAGTGCTCCCTGATTCCCTGGGCCACTTCCTGAGGACCCTAGTCACGGCTAGTTCATCCTGTGGGGTGCAGACCACCTTCTCTCCCCTCCCCTCGCCAGCCCAGGGAGTCATCTGGGCTGGTCATTGTAATATCCTAAATTTACCAGCCTGGCCACCAAACCAACCCAACTCCAGGCCTAATCTGGCTCCCCCCACCTGTCCTCCTGCCACTTCTGGTCAGCTGAAACTAAGGCTCAGATTTGATTCTGATAAAAAATAAAAATAAAAAAGAAACCAAAGTATAAAAGGATTCTAATTCTACCCTATGGGCACTCTACGATTTTTCAGCTTCACACATAATTGTGCTGAGTGGAGTTCTGACAACCCCACATAAGGCCCAGAAATGCACTTGATTATTTTTTTGTAGGAAATGTGTTAGAACTCCTCTCCCTATGTTAAAATGTGAATGGTCAGTCTCCCTCCACTGCAGGTGAAGCACTCTCCCAGGGGGCCCAGGACTGCTGGGGTCGGCGTGCTGCTCCCTGCAGGTGCAGCCGTGAGTCTACAGCCCTGCCCCTCAGCTCCCCGGCTGCACAGTGCTCCAGCCCCAGGCCGCTGACCACACTCACAGCCCCTTGTTGTACACCACTGTCCGGCTGCTCGTGGCCTGGGCGATCTCCGGCTCTAACTGGGATGTTTCAATCTGCAGAGAGAGAATAGAGAGGAAAAGTGGGGGAGTGGGAAGGGACAAATAGTGGGGCTGGGAGCTGCAGTGAGGACCACCCTGGGCTCCAGAGCTCTGCCTCTCTGCACCCCCATGTCCACCCCAGCCAGGGCTCACGTGACCTACCTAGTGACACATCTTCCTTCTCCACTGCCCTCCCACCACGGGGCTCACAGCATCCCTTCCAGCCCAGACCCGGCCTCTTTCTTCTGACGGTGTGTCCACGTGGGTGGACATCCTACACATTGGCCTCTGAGTTCTGCATCTCCCTTATCTCCAAGAACCATGTCTGCTGCACTGCAGACCCCCCACAGCCCCACCCAAGGCCATCCCCTGGACCTGATCACCACCCAGGGCTGCCCCACCTCCTTCCATCCAAACACCACCCTCCTGGGCTCCTCAGTCCCCTGTCTTTCTAGCACCCCACTCACTCCTGCTTCTCTGTTTCCAGTCCCCTAGACCTCAGCACCCACACTCCCACCACTCAGTCTTTACATCTTCCCCTGCAACCTGGACTCCGGGGGCCATCCCTTCAGCTACTCCCTAGCCCAAGGGTCCCTCCCAGGCTGCTGGCAGAAGCCCTGCTTTGGAGAACCCCGCCATGTACCCCACTCCTACTTGAACCTGACCGTGTAATGGAGACCCTCAAAATTCCCTGTCCTTGACTTTGGCTGGACCCCCAACCAGTGGACAACCACCCTGCCCCTGCCCCCATAGCCAGGTCAGCTCCCTTGCCCACTCTCCAGAGGCCACTGGACACCTGCTCTGCTCTCCTCTCCTCGGCCACCCCAACCCCTGCTCCCACGCATCCCGGGCAGGTGCGACTTCAGAGGAGAACCCCTCAGCTTCTCATTATCCAACACGCTGCCTCCCGTGTCCATGCACAGCTTTCCACTTGCCCTCCTCCCACCCCACAGCTGCCATCCCTCCCCTCACAGGACAGGACCCCACCCGGCTCCACCTCCCCTGCCCACTCCGGGGCCCCCTCCTGGGTCATCCTCCCTCTCTCCCACCTTTGCCCATTAGTGTTCCACACACAGGAACCTTCTCTGATGACACCTCCCCTTCCTCCCGAGGCAGGCCCAGCTACTACCTGGTCTCTCTCCTCCCCAGCAGCTACGTTTCTTTAAAAAACTTAGTCTACACTGGCTGTGTCCACCTCCTTCCCTCCCACTGACTTTTCAACCCACAATAAATCTGGCTTCTGTTCTCACCACACTCCAGAAAAATCTCTCTCTCCAAGGTCACTGCCACCCCCCACTTCACGACACCCACTGCACGGTCCTTGGGGTCCTTGGGGCTGGGCCTGGCTGGACCCTCTTCTCTGCACATGCCCTGGGTTACCCCCACACCAGAGTTCTCCAGCCTTGTTTCTCCCTGGAGCCTCAGGTTCACAGCCGCCTGCCTGCCAGACTTTGCTGTGGACGTCTCACAGGCGCCTGAACTTAACCCACCTGAAATAGAACTGAACCCGCCCTCTCCCCCGGCCCCACTCAGCTCTGCATCTCGGGAATGACGCTGCCATCCAGTGGTGCTCTGCCCAAAGACTCTGGAGCCTCTTTGAGTCCTCTCCCCGTCCCTCCCCGCGAGGTCTCATCCAGCCCAGTCCGTCCCCAACCACAGCCAGTGCTGGCCTTCTAAACTGCAAGTCTTCCCATGCCTCTCTTCACTGTGAAATGGTTCCATGGCACCCTGATCCTCAGGGATCAAGTCAGACTCCTGTACCACCCTGCCCCTTGGACTGGAGACACAGAGCACACGGACTGATTTTGGTTCCTCGCACACCCTGAGCTCTGTCCCCACCCTAGTCTTTGCCTGAGTTGTCCAGAGACGCCCCGTCCTACTTCCATTCCTGCCCCCACTCTGCTCTCCCGTCTTCAGCTCATCATCTTTCGTGTCTCAGCTTTAGACACCTTCCCTCCCCCAGGCTGGGTGTGGCCACTTCTGTGGCCCCCATAGCTCCCTGAACTTCTCATATCCCCACCTCTCCACATTAGATCACAAGCTCCCTGAGGCAGCGGGCGTGCAGATCTGGCTCGCCCCTGCGTCCTCAAAGCCTAGCACAATGCTGGTCCACGGTAGGTGCTCCCTCAGTGTGGAATACATGGGCAGAAAGAAAAGAGCCAGTAAGCACTGGAAGATGGGATCCCCCTGGAGATACCACATCAGTCCCGATGTCGGGCTTTATCTCCAGGGACTGAGCCCATGGGGATGCCTGAACCCCTAACTTGAGGGGGGCAGGTGAGAAAGACACTACCACAGTGAGAAGGTCCCCGCCAGACATTTGCCCTGGACAGAGTCAAGGAGGCACCAGGCCTCTTGCAACGTAGGTTGGTTGAACTTGGTTCTAGGCACCCGCCATATGTCAAGATGTGGCAACCCTGGGAAGTGGGCAGAAGGTGGTACAGGCCGGCCTGGCCTTCGGAGAGCTCTGTCACGTCCGGGCTGTGCACACTGGAGTCCACACAAGAGGGAGTGTGGTGAGGACTAGAGCTGGTGGGCACAGTGGGAGAAGAGGGGACCCTTCCTCTGTAGTCCCTGGTGCCCCATTACCCAAGTCTGGTCACCCGAGAGGGCCAAACAGAAGAGAGCTAAGCTGAGGGCCCAGGCCTCTTCCCCACCCCCTCTTCTCAAACCACCTTCTCCCACCCTACCCCTGCCACCCCCAGTCCCCTCCACCCTGCCGGCTCCCCTCGTCCCCACGCTGCCACTGACACAATGCACAGCGCCCACGCTTAAAAATCTAAATGCTTTTGAAAATGTTTAACCTAGTTAGACAAATTAGCAAAAATTTGTGCAAAACAATTTAGGTATTTAAAATATTCAATGTTTTTAAAAAACTGGAAAACTGTTCTTAGCTTTCAGCTGCAAAAACCAACAAAATATAACATCCCAGCAATCTTACCATGAGGTGTAACATAACCCTTCGGGAAAGCTGTTAAACAGCTACTGAGGCATCCTGGGAAATAGCACTTCATTTATTCAAATGCACATATGTCAGGCTTTTGCACCATATGTCATTCCAAGCTATTTACAGTAATAATTAAATCTTAATCAACGTTTAACCTCTGTAAAATGTTTGAAGAATCCTAATCACCCTTCAGACTGCACTAATGAAGGAGAAATATATAAACATAAAAGGAAAATGATGCATAGATATCACGCTGGAAAGAACAGTAATTGCAAAATTGTATTTCTTTTAAATATAATCAGTAAATGATGTAAAGTAAGCCAAGGAGTATTTTAAGTTAAGACATCTTGGATGTCAGAGGTGTGAGCAGCTAATTTTGTTCTGCTACCCATAACAGATGTAGCATATTTTATTTTAGTGCCATTATTAGCAACTTCCCATGCCGGCTTTCACTGAAGCACTGAGGCCCACATTAAAATCAGAGAGGCTGCTCAGCACCACCGTGGAGGACCATGGCCCAGGGCCACGGCCCACTGTGCCCACTCCTTAGAGCATGCTGGCCCGGGGGAGACCGAGGCCTCCTCCTCCTGGTATCCCGTCTCCCCTGGGCTCCCCACCACACACAGGGCAGCAGGTAGGAGCAGGGGGAGATGCAGCGGGTGGGAAGGCTCCTGGGGGAGGTGGCTGAGGGATCAGGAATGGGGGCCCCGGGACAGAGCTGGCATCCTAGGCTTCTTCTCTCATTTCAAGTCAATCCACCCTCATGTCAGCAGATGTTGATGGTCGCCAACTCCAGACACCCAGGCTGGGTACACAGAGCGGGGGACAAGACCAGTTCATGCCCTCGAGAAGCTTAAAGTCTAGAGAGGAGTTGGCTGGTGAAAGCAGATGGAGTCCGGAGAGACAAGCAGAGTGCCATGGCAACTGGGGAGGGGCTGGGAGTTCCAATGTATTGATGAGGCAACAAGGAAGGAAGACTTCTCAGAGGAGGTGAGCCAGGAAGAGAATGGAGAATTTTGATCAGAAAGGGCAGGCCAAGCTTGCTGGGTGAAGAAAAAAGTATTAGCTGGCTAGCACGGCCTGTGTCTGGGAGGTGAGGCAATGTTGGACATGGAAACGTGGCAGGAAATGGAGGTGCTGCTGGGACAGGCAGAATCTTGTATGCTACATGAAGGTGTCAGCATTTTATCTGAGGGCAATAGGGAGCCACAGAAGGACTTTGAGCAGGAGTGGACCATAACCCAGACTCTGTTTTTATTTATTTTTTTCTTGAGATAGGATCTTGCTCTGTCACCCAGGCTGGAGTGCAGTAGTGTGATTGCAGCTCACTGCAGCCTCGAACTCCTGGGCTCAAGCCATCCTCTTGCCTCAGCCTCCTGAGTAGCTAGGACTACAGGCATGTGCCACCATGCCTGGCTAAGTTTTAAATTGTTTTAAAAATTTTTATAGAGACAGGGTCTTGCTATGTTGCCCAGGCTGATCTTGAACTCTCGGCCTCAAGTGATCTTCCACCTTAGCCTTTCAAAATGTTGGGATTACAGGCGTGAGCCACTGTGCCTGGCCTTAGACTGTCTTAGAAAGATCTCTCTTGGGATGGTGGGTGTGGAGGATGGACTGGAGGGGTAAGGAGGGGGTGGGGAGGCCTCCTGGGGAGCATCTGTGGGAATCAGAGAAGTGCCAGGTCCTGCCCTATGATGCTGCCAGTGGGGGCAGACAGGAGGAGCCTTTCTGAAGATGAAATCCACAGGAGTTGATGACCAATTCCACGTGGGGGTGAGAGGGAGGTGTTGAGGATGACTGTGCGTTGGATGACTCCTAATTCTAGCTCAGGAGCTGGGGTGGCTGCTGACGCCATTCTCAGAGGGAGGGAATATGGGAGGGGATGGGCCAGGGTTGGGGGTGGTAGGCTCAGGGTGGCCACATTGAGTCTGGGGTGCCAGTGTGCTCCCCAGGTGGAGAGGCCTGGAGGCAAATGGGTCCAGGGCTCTGGAGCTCTGGGCAGGAGAAAGCGCCCGGGATGTGTGAGCATAGCCAGAGCCTTCAGAGTGGAGGAGCTCGCCCAGGGAAGCAGATGGAGGGGTGGGTCCCAAGGCCTGGGGAACAGAGACATGTGAAGGGCAAGTGAAGGGAACAAGCCCATGATGGTGGCCTTGGGGGACCAGCCCGAGGAGCGGACGCAATGACAGAGGGGGCCGCAAACACTGAGCAGCCGTGAGCGTCAGACAGTTTTCTGAGACTTGTCCCATTGAGGGCTGAGAGGCTTTGGTCTTCGCAACTGGATTTCAGTGACTCCCTGGGGTCCACGTTGCCCAACCCCCACCTCGTGCTGATCCTAGTTCACAGCCTCTCACTCTATCCCAGGCCAACTCAACTGGTCATTTGTTAGGACCCCTCCAGCTCTCTGGTCATGGCCAGGTGTTGGGTCAATGGCTACCACTGAGTTGCCTGCTCACCTATACGTGATGTTTCCTCCCCGTCCACCAAAAGCTAAGCGTCTCCCTTGAAGACCACCTCTCTGAGGTAAGTGTAGGGCCAAGTTTTCTCCAAGGGCACCACATCCAGGGTCTTGCCTGGCAGTGGCCTCTGGACCCATAGGTAAGTGAAAGTGACTCAGGTCTGAGCAAGGGCAATAGAGTATCCCCTCCTGCTACCCAGCCAGCTCCACCCCGAAGAAGGCCACAGCCCCAGGGTAGTGGGTTGAGGGGCAGGGACTTGGCTATGACCACAAACTGGCTCTGAGGGGCCTTCTCTGGGGATAAGGTGATGAGGAGAGAGGACAAGGAGTGGCCACAGGGAGAAGGGGTGGCCCAGCCCCAGGCAACCAGCTCAGGGCAGGCTGGAATCCGTGGCCCGTCTCTTCTATCTGGTAGGCTCCTCCCCGGGCACCCGAGAGCCAGTCAGCAGGGGTTCCCGAGGGAGGGGGTGCCTGGGATGAAAAACCAAAGCCCTGAAGGGCAGGGGCTGCAGGGACCATAGAGCACTGGCTGACGGTTGCCCCCGCCACAGAAGTGGGCTGCCAGGATCACCCTGCCCTGCCATGAAGGAAGCAGTGCCACCTTGCTCCCTGACTCCCAGGCAGAACCTGCACACCAGCTCCCAGCCAGCCTCCTCAGGATGTGCCCCTCTCCATATCAGAGTGCCACCCCATCCTCCCCACCCCACTCAGACCTTGCTGACCCTCCAGGAGAGATTCCCAGACATGGTGCATCCTATTCAGCATCTCCCCAGCCTCCCGGGCACCCTAAGGCCCAGCTAGAACAGCCAAGCACCTTCCCTTGTGGCGTGGGAAGGGTTAACCTTGAGCTATTTGTCTGTCTCTTGGCTCACTGTGGGTGGGGGGCTAGAGTCAGGAATGCATCTGGGGCCACCTCTGCCTCTACAGCCTGGGAGCACACACACACCTGCAGCCAGGCCAGCGGATAGTTTACATATTTGAACCTGGAGCTAAGGTGCGGAGACATAAACAGGAAACTGGATCCCCCGCCTGTGCCCCATTCTCCGGGGCTTTTACCTACTACAAAGAACTTCCTCCTCCTGGCCTTTCTTCTGATGGCTTTTCTGCCTCCTTTTCAAAGGCACGGGGCTAGTGGGGGTGGGGTGTTCCGCGTGACCCTGTGACATAGCTCAAAGCCACCACCTGCTCCTGGCCACAGGTCTGGGCTTCTGAGGGTCTGCAGAAGGTGGCGACATTGACACAGGGCCCAAAGCCCATGCAGGCACCTGGCTGACCCTTTGTGCCTCAGGCCTCTGCCAGGTCTGGGACCGCTTTGTCTACTGGGCACAACATCCCATCTTACCAGGGCTGGGCAGGCCTCACGTCCTGCTCCGACACACATACATCCAGGCCCCACCTTTGGGAGAGCTATCTTGAGTGTCCTTGGAGGACAGACGAATTAGGCTGGGGCTGGGGAGCAGCTGAGGCCTAAGTCTAGACCCCTGGACCCCTGAGTTAGGCCTCTGGTGCCGGCTTTGGGCTCCCACTATCTTCTCAGTGAAAGAACCCTCTGCTGGACACTCCAGGCCTTCTGGGACTTTCTCCAGCTTCTTCACCCCTCAACTGCTGTCCATTTTCTTTACATTCTAAGTATACACTTTGAGCCTTGAGTCCAGGCTATATTCTGACCCTCTAAGGCTGCCTCCTCCAGGAAGCCTCCCTTGATCTTCTTAGACCAAATCCATTGCTGCTGCCTCTGGTGTCCCCAGCACATGCTTTGATCTCCATCCCATCGCCAGGCACAGGCTCATTTGCACTCTAAACAGGGGTGACTACAGTAGTCCCCCACCCCACCCCACGGTGAGCTGCTCCAGGCAACTTGGTATCCTTGTGCACTGTGCACCGTAGGTCCTCGGTAACAGCTGAGTTAAATGACACTGAAGTGCCTCTTGGGCAAGAATCCTGTCTTACACTTTTCTGGCTCCCCTGTGCTATGTGTACCCAGCAAGTGCTCAGACCACATCCTGCCCCCTACCATTTTGGAGCTTTGCACCATTCCTGGGTGCCCTCTGGTGGACCAATCTCAGAATCATTCTCTGTCCTCTATCATCTCAGCTTTGAGGCCTCAGTTTCCCCACATGTATGCTGGGAAGATTTTCTAAGATCTCCTGGTGCCAGGATGAGGATTATATCACAAAATGGATAGGATGGCCCTTTGGAGGCTTAGAAAACCTGTGTGATGCTGTGTAAAGAGGATGGGACCCAGGGTCCCCACACTCAGCCCCAGCCCTGCTCACTCAGCCCACAGGGCTGAGCCTTGCTGCAGGCCAGGCATGCTCCACTTTGCACGTATTAATGCCTTTAATAGAAGCTCTGCACAACCAAGCCTTCTCCCTCCCTGTCCTGGATTCAGCGAGGTGTCATGAAACGTCCTGGAAAGGAGACCTGCGGGGGAAAGGCTGTCAGGCAGCCCCGCCAAGGTCCGCCATCCGGGCATGTGTGCATGTTCTTGCGTGCACGTGTATGTGTGCGAGCCTGTGTGCACGCGCAGGTTTGGGGTGGGGGTGTGGGGAACAGGCAACATGACAGGTGGCGTTGGCGTTCCTGGGCTCTGAGCGGCTTTGCCATTCCCATCCGTCCCTCCTGGGGGGTCCTGTGGGCAAACTCCAAGAAAGCAGCGGGCGGGGAGGCAGCAGATTTCTGACGGCAAAAATAGCCCACTTTAGAGTTCAGTAGGGACTGATTAAACCAGTAAACGAGAAAAACCCCAAACAAACATCTCCAAGCAAAGTAGGAGATGGATTGGAGACTGGAGGGGAGGAGGCTCCTGCTCTGGGAGACACTGAATACTGCTGTAGACTCAGGAGGGAGGCAATGGACCCTAGACATTGTCTCTGGCCTCACATTAACCCTGGAAGAGTGGGAGAAGCAGGGACCAATAAAGTCAAGGTGAACCCAGATGAGCCACGCTCTGTACTAGGTGTTGATACAGAGCACCAGTTCTCAGCCACAGGGACACCTCGTGTCAGGGAAGGGAGAAAGGTCTATTGTCCCAAGGGGGAAGATGGAACACAGAATACACACCACCAGAGCCTATACAGGAGAGGTAAGACAGATCCTGGTGGGGGAGATCAGCGAGGACTTCCTGGAGGAGGAGCCATTTCTAGAACAGCTTGAATGTGGACTCACATTCTAGCTTATTCCCAACTCTTCTCCATTCTTGGTTGGGGGTCCAAATACTTTCTCAAAGAAAGGGAGATAAGCTGGGGGGACCTTTGCTTCTGGTGGCTTATAGCTGTCTAGCCAGGCTGGTTCATCAAAACCACCATTTTCATCAGGGCTGGTAAGAGGGTGGAGATAGTGGAGGTTCTGGTACCCACTGAGGGCACCCACATTTTTGCCCACACAGGGAGGTATGCCTCTCTGTTTCTTAACTCTGAAAGCTGTAAGTTGGGAGGCAGGAAGGAATATGGGGTGGTTGAGGTTGGCCCTCCTGCTTCATCTACCACATGGGTGTGGCCTCTAAGAGCCACCCTCTGGGGCCAGGACGAGACATGGCTCATAAATCGTGCTGAGGAATGATGGGAAGGCTTTAGCCTTCCTCAGAACATGGCTTCTAATCCCCAGAACCCTCTACAGCTGAGGTGAGTAGGGGCTCAGCTGAGAGGGAGGGACCTGGGGAGTTCCCAGGGCTGACATGGGAGGCTCAGAGCAGGAAACCCTGGCCCCAGGGGACTCTTAGGCTGTCTTTTCTTCTAGTCAAGGTGCTTGGCAAAAGCTAGAAGGGGGAGGGACAGGTGGTGAGGGTACAGGGGGAGGCCGGTTCTCCGCTGAGGCCTCAGGGAAGGCAGAGGGCAGAGGCCAACAAACCAACAAGACAGCTAGCAGGGAACAGGCCCACAGGAAATAAGCCTCCTGGCCAGTGAGCCTCACTCCCGCCCCCAGGGGCCCACGCAACAGCTGAGGCAGGAGAGACACATGCTCATAGCCTCCAGCCCCTACAAGGGTGGCCGAGGGCCCTCTCCCTGCCCGCAGCCCCAGCCAGGAGGCACACTGCCCAGTCTCTCATCCCTACCCCAGACCCACAGCTGCAGGGAGGACAAAGGAGCCAGTGAGGGTCTTGGGGCCACAAGACACATTCCCAGGACGGCCAAGGCCCTGCCCACTCGCCATGCCCAGACCCAGAGGGTGGCTCCCAGAGGGCACACCCTTGCTGCAGGCCGGGCACCTGAGGGGCAGCGTGTAACTCAAGGGGACTCACTTAGCCCACTGTCTAGCACCAGGGCCCTGTCTTGAGTTTTCACTTTCCTAATCTTACTGGGAGAAACTTAGTTCTTACAGGAAGAAACTTAGTTCCAACACCTCATCTTCCAGCTGGGGAAACTGAGGTCTTTGAGGTTAAGACCCAAGGTCATATAGAGAGTTGAGGCAGAGGGATGCCAGCCAGAGGGGCAGAGGGCAGGCCTTGGGGCCACGGGACGGCCCCTCCACCCCAACATCACCTAGGGACGGGGTCGAGCTCCCGGCTGCCCCCCACTCCCCACACCTCACTCATCCACAGACAAGCCCCACCTTCTGTGGACACATTTCAACCTCACCAAATCAGCTAATTATTGACAGTTGGTGAAGAGGAGATTTCACTTTTTCCTCCTGTTAAACTGCTCCTAATTAGTTCCCTGTCACCACGGCTGGCTCGCCCGCCCGCCGCCCGCCCGTTCACGCAGTAATCCCGCTGCACAGTGCCTCATTAACCTTTTGCTCCTCTCCTGCCGCCTGCCAACAAGATGAAGACAAAAACAGATTGTTGAACAATGGCTCCGGCTTGTACGCGCAGCCCCGTTCCCCAGCCCCCGAGCTCCCGGGGGAAGAGTGGGGAAAAGAGAGGGGACTGGGGTGGGGGAGAGCCCCAGAGGAATCAAGGAAGGGAGAAAGAGGCACAAAGAAAGATTGAAGCAGAAACAGAGGCAGGGACGTGGGGAGGGGCCTTGGCCAAGGTAGTGCTTCTTGCTCCAGAGACATGAGGTTCATTAAACAGGATTGGAAGTGCTCCCAGGTAGGGAACACCGGCTGTCAGAGTTAGAGGGACATTTGCCACCACCCGCTCCAGACTCTTGTGGTAGCCAAGCCCATGTTTCCAGACACTGGACCCTGCATATCTCCCTCAAGGGACCTGCGGCCCCAGTGTATGTCTGTGTTGCGGTGGGGAGGACAGAGAGAACCCCATGTGCTTGGAATCCAGAACCCCAATCACCAAGCGGGTAAGGCCAGAAAGGCCACCACAGTCTGGCCCTACCACAAGGGAGGCCAGCACCAGCCCCACCTACAGCGGCCCCGGCAAGCTGCAGCGCAGCCTCTGCTTTAGTTCTACCATGACCTGTGCTGTCACCTGACAGTTCTTGTTTATTGAGTTTTGTCTCCACCACCAGGAGGGAGGTTCGCTGAGACCACAGGGCTCCTACGTGGCCATCCTGGTAACAAGAAAAAGGGGAAAGTGCCCAGGCTTCATGGGGCAGGGAGCAGATTCTGGGTGTGATGGGCCCGTCCATGTTTGGGGACAGGCTGGTGGGGCAGGCCTACAGCAGTAACCTCCAGATCCACTAGATCCGCCAGGGCAGACCCTGTGCTCCCTGCATGGGCAAGAGGACTGGGGTCCAGAAGGGAGCCCAAGCCCTGTTCCCCAGTTCTCACAACAACAGGAGGTTCCCTGCCCTACCTGTTGGCCCTTTAGCCTCCCTCCAGCCCCTCTACTGCCCAGCCCCTTCCTCGGCTCTGGGTTGGAAAAGACAAACACTTACTCCAAAAGGTCTCTGTGAAAATGCACAGATTTCCTGTGGAGGGGAGGAGGGCTGGGTGAGGGCACTGGGATGTTCCTGCTGATGAATTAGCAGCAGTCTGCAGCCCAGAAGTGGGCCTCGTCTTTCTATAGTGAGGTGTGGGTGGGCTGGGGAGGATCACAGAATCCTTCTGCCTGGGTACAAAGCCTGCTCCATCGTCACCAACTTTGGATCTTGGACAAGGTACTTAAACTCAATGTGCCTCAGTTTCCTCATTGGTAAACAAGAAATATTGGTACCTACCTTGGAGAATTCTCAGGATCTAGGCCCCCATTTCTCCACCACAGCCAGGTAGCCCCCTCTACTCACTGGACCCAGGGACTCCACGGAGGCCATGCCTTCCCGCCTTGGGCTCTGGGCATTCCTTCCCCATCGCTGCCCTCTCTCCAAGCCCCCCAACCTCTATCTCACAATTTCTTTGCTGTTCTCCCACCTTCCCCATCCCTGAGCTCAATTCTTTGAACAAAGAAAAAACTGACTACCATGTTGCCTCCTAGACTGCCACATCTAGCTATGCCACCTAAGTCTCCTCCACTCCTTCTAGTCCTCTCTGCACTCACCCACTCTGCAGAGAGCCCCTCCTCTTTGAATCGCCCGAGTCCTCAGCTTCCATGAAGCTACTCCATCCGGGTTCTCCCTGTGCCCTTGGCTGCTTCTTCCCCTTCTTGATGGTTTTTATTTCCTCCTATAGTTGACTGCATCCCCTTTCTCAACTTCAACTCCCCCCATGCACTGAATTCCGTATCTCCGGCCAAACTCTCTCCCCAGAACCATCTGACTGTCTAGGAATCGTCTTTTGATGTTCAATGATTTAGACTTAAATGGCATTAGGAAGACTTAATACAGTAAGGCACGCCGAGCTCCCAGCATGCTGCCTGGTCCAATAGATATCTGGCAAATGGTAGCCATTATTATTTGCAATTTGACCCTCAGTACCATTTTAATAGGCAGAAATGAGCAGACAAAACTCTCCCCCAGGAACTGAAGGAAGGATTGAAGTCCTTGCCTTAATCTCTGGGGTTAGTGAGTTGGAAACTCCACACCAATCACTGCAGGTCAGCCATTCTAGGAACTAGTTCCTAAATTCTATCTCCGAGTCCCCTGATTAATTAATTGGTGTTCCAGTGATTACTTCTGTTGACAACCTTGGTGGCTTTTGGCAAGGTTGGGTCAGCCCAAGCAAGTCCAGACTTATTGTGGCAAATTCCACTGGCTTCTGGGACTTGAGACATGATCCCTGTATGGCAGAAGAAGCACCTTGTTAGGGAGAATTGGGAGAGTGAATGGGGAAACAAGGCCCTCTCAGCAAGTTGGCTGAAGGCTTTGGTGCCATGGGTCCCAAACAGGGCTCCAAACACCCCATAATGCCCAGGCTACTCTGCATCTTGTTGGGATCCACGTAGTCGAGGAGGGAGCTCTGAAAATCCTGCCTCTACCCTCCCTTCCCAGAGGACAAAGACTTAAAATGCAATGACTATCCTCTTCCCAATCTAGAGAAAGAGACTTGGATTGCAATAAGAGGGACTCTGGTTAAATATTCAGAAGAACTAACTCCCATGTCTATTTGAAGTAGGCATGTGGGGAGAGGGGAGCCTGGGCTTTGACCTGCAGCATCTGTGAGACCAGGGTGGCTCACTTTTCCATCACTGCTTTGCAGCTAGAGCTGGAGGCCTGGGTGGATGAATGGTAGCCATCTCCCCATTATATGCCCCAGAGGAACACGTGCCAAAGACCTACAGCACTTCTAGACCCTTCCACACCACAGTGCAGCCCCCAGCTTCCTCTTCTCTTGGCTGTCCCAAGGTAGGTAAGGTGGTTGTCTAGGGAGAGAAACTCAGCCACAGGAAACGATCAGATGTGGCACCTCCTAGGGGGCTGGACTTGGAGTGTGGACCTCTGGTGTTTCCTCTCCTATCGGCACCTGGCTTCTGCAACTTTCGGCTGGTCCCATGGCTTTTCTGGGCCACCATTTGCCCAGCACAGCCAGGAGCAAGGTAAACTTGATGGCCTTGAAAATCCTTCTAGCTAGGAGGGTCTCTGATTCCGCATCATGTGTTGTCTTTGCCCGGGTCCCTTCTCTGTGCAGGCAGGTGGAGTTATGACAGCTGCAAGAAGCGCAGAGGTACCTACAAGCACATAGGTGACTCTGGCCCTGGTCTAGGACCCTGGGCTCAGGCTGATTGCACAGACAGATGCAATGGCTTCGGAGAGTGCTGAGCTGGAACAGGGATGTCAGAGATCACTGAGAAATACCCGCCCTTCCCTCTACAGGGCTCCTAGGTAACCCAGAGCCCATGGCTCCATTTGGAGTCCCAGGCTGCAGCTTTCCCAGGGGGGAGGTGGGGGAAGGAGCATCCCAGCACCCATGACAAGGCTGGGCCCTGTGGGCACGAGATGAGGTCCTGTTGGCTTTAGTCCTGGGGTGCCTTGAACGGTGGCTCCCAAGACAGGAGCCCCACTCCTCCCACAAAGTCTCCTCCTCAAACTCTGGGGCTCTGGAAGCAAGCCACCCCATTTCTCGCCTTCCAGGGACGGTGAGGCCTAAGGCGGGTCACCCCCTCCTCCTGCTCTAAGAGCCTGTGTCTCCAGCCCTCGCAGCCCCCAACACCCCCGGCCTCTTGTTTTCACTTCCCTGACTTGTCTCCAGGAACCCTCACCTCTCCCCCACCTCTCTTGGGGCCCTGCCTAAAGCAGGTCCGTGGTGAAATGATAGTTTTGGAAGCGCCACAGCCCCCGCCTTCTTGTGAGCTCAGTGCAGACACCTTGGCCCTCTTGGGTCCTCCCCCTCAGCTTAGCTCCCACCTTCACTCCAACCCAGTGTGGATCCCGTAGTCCTCTGCTCCTCTGTGCTGTCACCCATCTCTCAGCGCCCCCCACCCCCAACCTGACAGAACCCCAGCAGAAAGGATCTGTGGCCCTCCCTGTACTGGCCCATAGCACCTCCTGGTGAACGGGCCCCAGTCGCACCCCCAGACCACGTGCTGCTCAGCCTCCCTCACCTCTCATTCTCCCCTGGATGTCTCACCCCTTCTCTGTGTCCTCAGACCTCTGACCTCCCGCCCCTTCCCCATCCTGCTCTCTCCTCTCTGCTCAGTCACAAGAACACAGGAGCCACTGAAACAACTTCTTCAATTTCCCCACCCCGAACCCTGCCCCCAGCAGCATCTTCCTCCCACCCCACTCCTCTTCCACCTACTGAAGTGGGGAGGGGTCTCCCCATGCCAAGGCTGATCCCCTCGTCTGTGCTCTGGTCCCCCCTCCTCTTCATGGACTTTCCCAACATCGTCCTCTCAGTGTCCTCAACATCTCTCCTGGTGCCTTCCCTACTGCATTGACCAAGCCCCTGTCTCTCCCATTTTTAAACAAGGACAGATACGTAAATAAAAGCCCCTCCTGATCCCACATCTTGTTGTGGCTTTCTCATTTTTTCCCCTCACCTGTCACCTGGGTCCCTTCTTTGGGGACAGGGTTTGACTACGTTGCCTGAGACACCAATGGATACTCTGTAATCTCACCGAGTGTGACCTCTCGGGAGGGTCTGACCCTGCGGATGCCCACCCACCCTGATCACACATGGCCCGGCTCTGCCCTCACCACCCTGGCTGCTTGTCCTTGGACCCCGCCAGAGCGGGGGCCTCACCCACCACCCTCGATTCTAGCACTGTTGTCATGCTGGGAGCCTCTACTTCTATCCCTCCAGCCCAGGCGTCTCTCCTCATTCCAGACCCACAGCCAACATCCCACAGGCTCCTCAACCCTGCCTGTCCATCCAACTGACCCGCTGCCCTCCCTTGAACCTGCCCCTGCCTGGCTCCATCTCGTTAAGCACCTACATCTGCCTGGTCATTCAAAACCAGAAAGTCAGCATACATCCTCCGGCTCCCGTTCCCTCCCACCACATACAGCTCTTCATCGAATCCCGAAGAAGCCGCCTCCTGACTCCCTCTTTAGGGACCCACTTCTCTCCATGCCCATTGCCAACAGCCTGGTCCAAGCCACCATCACCGCTCACTGGATCCCCGCCATAGCCTCCTGATGGTTCCTTCTCCAGAGCTCCAACCCAGTCCCACGTGGCAGCACAGGGGTCACTCAGAATCAGGAATCTGTGTTCTGCCTTGCACAGCCCTTAGGAGAATATTCACCCTCTCTGTTCTGGCTTCCAAGTTCCCAACACCACCCAGCCCCAGCCCCTCATTCCCGGGCCACGTCACCTTGCTGCACTCCCCGGTCGTGCTGCAGACTTTGGTCAGCTCTTGGACATGGCATGTGCTGCCTTACCTCAGAAACTTCACACCAGGTGTCCGCAGACCTCACATCTCCCCCCGCCACCCCTTTTCATCTGGCCAACTCCAGCCACACTCCCAGTCCCAGTGAAATGTCACTTCCCTCTAGGCTCAGTTTGGTCTGCTGTCTCCTTCCACACCCAGTGGAGCTTCTCCCACCCTAACGCTCCTGGCTCATCATCTCCTGGCCTCTGTTTAATCACCCTGTTGACTGCGTGACCCCCACTCTGAGGGCCAGAGCCTGGGCCAGCCTCATTTATGGTTCCAGCCCCAGCGCCTAGCACAGTGCTAAGGAGTCAGCACGGTATGAGTATTTGTTCAGAAATCACCAAACAGCACCCCCTGCCCTGCCCTTGAGCCCCTCCCCACTGACCTCTGACATCTGTGGGAAGAGGCTGATGGCCAGCGGCAGGGCCAGGCCGAAGGCTGCCAGGCACACGAGGCTTTGCACAGGGAGGAGCAGCCGGGGGCGCGCCTGCAGGAGAGACGTCCTGTGGGGGAGAGAGGAGGGAGCCCCATGAGACCCGAAGGTGGGGTGGGCTGGCTGCCAGCCACCATGCTGGGTCCCACTGTGTCTCTGGGCCCAGGAAGCATGGTTCTGGGGCAGTGCCAGTGTGCAGCTAAACAGATACAGCGGAGTTCTGTCTTTGGGGCCTTTCCCGATGGGTACCCCATCCCAAGGCCCTGCCTTGAAGGACATTGCTGGCTGAAACCTCAACTACTCAGGTACGAATGAGCACTTTCGGGGCACCCACCCACCATGCATCCAGCCCCGTGCCAAGAAGGCCCTATGTGGGAGAGCCACTAGAAGAGGCTGTCGGCCCCTGTTCCTGGGAAGACACATAGGAAGGTAAGATTGCTCTCGAGGGCAGCACATAATTAAACAGCAAAGAAACCAGAGTAGGTGCCAAGTTCAGGGGAGATGACAAAGCACATAAATATAGGAACGCACCAGCCAGGAGGGGGTGATCCTCCTCTATGTGTGAGAACAGAAGACACCGCACTGGCCACCTTCAACCCAAGGGCAACTTCAACCCAAGGGCAACAGAGGGGCAGTGACTCATCAAAGGCCAAGTCTGCAGGAGGCTGGCAGAGCTGCTGCCTGGACCCGACTCCCCGAGGGTGCTGTCAACCCAGCTGGTCCCCTTTGCCAGCTTCATCACCAACACAACACAGCTGGCACCCTCTCCCCATGGCTGGCTTCGGAGCTGGTTTCCTGGGCATGGGAGGGGGCATGATAAACTTTCCTCCAGGGCCCAGGCTCCCCAGACAGCGTGGGGATATACCAGCTGGCCAATGTGCCTGCACTGTGTTCATCGGAGCTTCCTGTTGTGCTTAATACACTAGGCCCTTCAGCGGGGACCACAGCATTCCACCTGGGGAGGCCTGGGATGACTAGACTATTTGCCAGTGGGTGTTGGGCAAGCACTAAGTCTGACCTCAGTAACTGTCAGCCTCCGCGTGACAGGCTCCTGATGTGAAGTGGAAATAATCCAGGGTCTTGTCCGCTGCCCCCAGCAGGGCTGACAGTGGCCACAGGCAGGTAAGGGGCCCTCCGAGGGGCAGAGCCCCAATGTGGGGGGCAGTAAACCCCATATACCCTCACCTCTTGGGACAAGAATCCCAACAGCAGCTGGCCCCGAGAAGACAGCAAAATTGGGAGTAGTTTTCAAAAGTTAAAGTGCATCAGATGGGCTGGGCAGCTGCTTAAAAATGCAAATGCCCGAGGGCTGCTTACAACCATGAAAGCCTGATTCAGTGGGCACTGGACCTGGAAATGTGCATTTTAATCAACCCTCCATAAGTCTAAAGTGGTGATCCCAGACCACACTTCTGACAAACCCTGGCCTTGGATGTTCCTGCTCAGGTATTAATAAAGATGCCATTACTTGCAAATCCTATGCTAGCAAAGCGGTCAGCCCTGGCCTGGCACGCAGTAAGTGCTCAGAAATTACGTGTCACTATTGCTGTTGTTATTGCTCATGTTACCTGCAGGAAGGTAGGATCCTCGTAGCCCACCTGTCCTCCAGCCATTGCCACTGGCCCAGACCGCAAGGTTTGTCCAGCTGCTAAATTTGGCCTGAATTAAGCTATTGGAAAGGGGAGTTTCCACAGGATTGACCAGCAGGACCAAGGTGCCTAAATCAAGCTCAAACCCCTGTGATCCTCCAACGCCCATCCAGCATCTCCATCCTCTCTCTCTACTCCATGCTAGTCCATGCTACTCCATGCTAGTCCATGCTACTCCATGCTAGCCTGAGTAAGGCTGAGAGGGCCCTGAGATGAACTTCTCAAGCAAGATGAGGAGGAGCGGGGGACACGAGTCTTATTCTCCAAGCTTCATACAGGGCCCGGAGCCCCCGCTTGGAGGAGGCTGTGGAAGGATGGGGCTGCCTCCTGTTCCAGTGGCAGTGACTAGAGGGTGTGGAGTCCCCTGGAAGCACAGCCCCGAGGGTCCCTGCCCACAGCCCTGAGAGCAGTGAAGGATGAGAAAAAGAGAGAAGCTCCCCCGCTGGCAGGTGAACAGCAGGCCATGGGCTCAGTCCTCGGGACCTGCTGGTGGGGACACTGGACAGACCCTCTTCCTGTGGGGCTGTGACCAAGGCTCCTCTCAGGGTGGCTGGCTGAAGTACTCAGCAGGAAAGAGGTCCAAGAAGCCCCAGGCCTGGGCTCCCAGCTCAGGAAGGAGGTAGGCCTGAGGCTGAAACAGGAGCCTCAGAAGCCCCAGCCCAGAGCAGGCCAGAGAGCGAACACAGCAGGCCACGGGGGAGGGGAGGGGGGAGGAAAATGACAAGGAGGGATGGGAAAGGCAGCTGGGAGAGTTAAAATATGCAGATGGAGAGATGTGCGAATGCCTGGGAGAACGAAAAGACCCGGAGCCCAGGGAGTAAAGGAAGCTGGGGGAGCGGACTCAGGGCTGTGGCCTGGACCCGGAGCCAACTCAGACTCAGCCTGGTGCCTCTGCTGGCCCTTGATTCCAGTGCCAGGGAGGCTGGGCTGGGGCTGACCCAGCTAGAGCCCTCCTGATCCAGCACAGGAACCTGCGATCCCAGCCCTGGGCCTAGCTTCCTCCTCAGCATGGTTGGTGCTGCAGGAAGGGTGTCAAGTGTGAACCCCTGGAGCACTCAGGGGAGCTGGAGGGTGGTGGAGAGGGAGGGATGGCACCCAGTGTACTGCACTCCCCAGAGGCAGCCCAGTGCTCTGGGCTGGGGATGGAAGCTCCTCTGCTTCTGACTTGAGATTCTTTACCTTTCCGTCTCAGAGTCAAGGCCAACTGAGCACGCTGAGCTCCCACCTTTCTCTTCCCAGCAGGAAGCCCAGGGACCTTGGCTCCCAGAGTATCAACTGAGGCCAGAGGCGAAGCAAGGCAGGTCCCAGCCACAGCCGCCACACAACAGCTTGTCCCCCCATTGCTGTGCATTCCTTCAGCACTTGGAGCACAGTTTTAGTTTGCACTCCATTAATTTGCACATAGGCTGCTTTGTAAGTGTTCTTTTGTCTTTTTTCCTTGGCTGTCCCGACTCCCTCACCCAACAGGGGCGCCCCAAGGGTGGGGGCTGCCTTCCTCTTCAGCCTCCTCAGTGGAAGCCCTGCACTAGTGCCCCTGCACCCAAAGGCAGGGTGCGTGGCAGGGACCCTGCAAAGAGCCGACGAGCTGCTGGATGGTGCAAAATGCAAAGCCCCAACAAACAAGGTGATGAAGGGGCAGTGTCCTCATTTTCCAGGTGGGAAACTGAGGCTGAGGGAGGCTCCACAACCACATCAGACTGACAGAAAGAGGTGGAGCAGGAACCTAGATTTTGTTTTCCTACCAGAGCCTCAGCTCACTCTGCCACATTGCTCTGCCTCTCCTACCACACAGTCCCTGCACTTCCAGAGTACATGTGAGATTGGCAAGCCTCCAAGGTCACAAACTGGGTCTTAATTCATCTTCATCTTCTTGGGGGACCCTGGGCTGAACTTTTGTTTTCCCCAGGGACCCTCCAAGGAACTCCAGGGAAGGATCAATGAAACATGAGGCTGCCAGGAGCACCAAACTCTGACCTCTTATCACCTTATCAGAGGGGCTCCTTTGGAGACTGAAATGTGAGAGTATGTGGCACCCCAGACACTAGGGAGGTCCCAGGCTGGGCAGGTGCAGACCCAGAATAATCACCCCACTTCCCATGGATAGGAAGCGGCGAAGGGAAGGGCGTGGTCTCTGGCTAGGGCTCCACCCCCAGGCCTGTGCCCACGGACCTAACTGAGGACAGGCATTTTTGTTTTCCTGCCCAAATATTGCATTTCCCAAGACCACCCTGGCCTGCCACACCCCCTGATCCTGTGCCTAAAGCTGGACGTCCAGAGGAGCACATCAGTGGAGGAACACACAAGCGGCTGGACAGCAAGACATTGAGGGGAGCACGCTGGCAGAAGGGCACATGGACAGATGCTGGCAGGCCACCAACTGGCAGAACGACGCAGAGTTTGGCTGGGGCAGTCAGAGGACAGCCTGGGCCACCAAGCAGCCCGACTCCAGGGGAAAACCAGTCTCCCTTCTGGCTCCCCAGTCTGCTGAGAGCTACTTCCACTCAATGAAACCTTGCACTCAATCTCCAAGCCCACGTGTGACCCAATTCTTTCAGTACACCAAGGCAAGAAACCCCGGGATACAGAAAGCCCTGTCCTCACGATACTGGGGCTTCAGCTGTACATTCACCCCTAGACACTGCGGTGGGGTCGGAGCCCCACAGCCTCCCCATCGTCTGTATGCTCCCCTAGAGGTTTGAGCAGCAGGGCCCTGAAGAAGTGAGCCACACCCCCATCACACTCCCTTTGAGGGGGACAAGGGAACTTTTCCTGTTTCACCATGACTCCCAAAGCCAAGTTTAAGCCCCCAAGTTAATGGGACATTAACCATCATTCCACTTTCTGCAAACATCTCTGCCAACTGGGAAGGCATCGCAGAGCATGTTTTCCCCCAAATTCTTGCAGAAGGACAGGTCCCTGGATGAGCATGGCTGACCCAGCTTCACACCCCACCCCCGCCTTCTTGTAGTTCTCAGGATAGCTGTAGGATGTGTTGGGAATGCAACATCTTGAGATAAGGAGGGCTTGTCTGGGACAGCCTGGGCTCATGTTCCCACCTCTTCTGGAACAGGATGTCCTGCAACACTTTAGCACAGCAAGCTGATGTCCCCAGGGTGGAAACCCCAGGGTGGAGTGCTCCCAGGCTCCCTCAGTTGCAGTGTGATGTGGTACGCGGGTGGAGGAGACTCCATCCTCCCTGGGCAGCTTTCTCGAGCCGTGGGGCACCAGCTTGCCTTGAGTGGTAGGCGTCCATTGTCCCCGAGGCCTATCTGTGAGTAATAAAGTTGCTTCGCTTGACTTGTGCAAGTGTTCTACCTCACTGGACTTGTGGTGCAAGTAACAGAGTAAGCGCTGCTCACTGAACCTGCTTCAGAATTCCAAGGTTCAGGACTCAGTCGTCTCAAGGACAGAAGAACCACCTTCCTCACCTGCCCTGCTGGCTCCCTGTATGTACTTGCAGTCACTGGTATTCAGGGGCAACCTCAGTTCACGAAGGGGCTATGTATACGAGAGTCAGGGGCACGAAAGACCCTGCCCTGTTTATTTTTGTCTGTTGCAAACTTTCATACCACGCGAATTTTATTAATCCCAGCGCTCACCATACCATGCCCATGCTCAGGTACCCCCAGAGCCTCCGCCCTCTTCTAGGGTGAGAGAGGCATCATCTCAGCTGGGCACACAGGACCCCTCCTCAGCTGGCCCCATGAGCACACTTCACTATGGCCAGGCTGGACACCTCAGTGTCCACACCACAGGCCTACACCCTGCCCAGAAAGCCTGCCCTTCCACAAAAATTCTATCCTGCTCTCTGGGTCGGCCACAGCCCCCCTCTGGGGACCAGCCCTCCTTGTTGCCAGTCCCACGGTGCTCCCTCTTCTCAAGGTCACCTTGGCCAAGTTCACACACTGCCTGCTCTCACCTGCAGCTGACCTGGGTAACGGGTCTTGCCCATCACCCTTATAAACACACAGGCTTCCTGAGATCAGACCCCAAATCTACTCTTCCCATTTCCACACAGGGCAGGGCTCAAACACAGGATTGTGGGTTGTGACCTGAAGATGTAAGAGGCAGCCAGTGTGGTTTGAAGAGACTAAGATTTGCAGCTGCACTCCTGAGCCACCACTGGCTCTGCTATTTCCTAGTACGTGACCGTAAGTGGACGATATAGCCTGTCTTTGCCTTCCTCTCCTCAGCTGCAGAATGAGGATGTTATACATACCTTATTGTGCTGTCCTGAAGGGAAATGAGAGGATTCATTCACTCACTCATTCATCCTTTCAACAAACACTTACTGAGCATCTACTCTGTGGCAGGAACTGTGCTAGATGCTGGGCAGGGCAGTGAACAAAAAGATGGACGTGCCTCATGGAGATGACATTCTAGTAGAGCAGACAGAAAATGCACAACTAGAGGAACAATCTCAGATATGGATAAGGGCTGTAAGAAAAATAAAGGACTCAAGGGAAAGGAAATAGTGAGAAATGGTGACTTCTGATGGGGTGGTCAGGGAAGGCCTCTTTGAGGAGGCGGCATTCGGGCAGAAACCTGACAGAGAGGACTGCGATATACAAGTGCTTAATAAATGTCACTTGTTATTATAATTCATACTGTGGGAGTAAGAAAGTCCCCAAACAGGGAAGAATCCTTTGCCCCATAACCCCAGATGGAGTACCCCCTATCCCCGTCCTTACACCACATGCCCCCAATTCCAGCTGCTGTCCTGAGGTGTCCCCATGGGGTAGGGTCTCCTCGCTGTCAACTGACAAGCCACGGGTCTGTACCTCCAGGCTCCCTCCACCTAGGGGACCCTCCCCTGCCCCTTGCCTTCTCCCAGGGCCTGCCCTCTCCAGGCAGCCTTCCAGTCCGCCCCTTCAGTTTCGCACTCACTCATTCATTAATAGAATCACTCCACTACTGTTATTATGCTCCCTCATTTCTTTACAGTCATGACAGATATGAGTGCTTAGAACATCCCTCTGAGGGAGGCAGGAGGCTATTACTATTTGTATTTTACAAGCAGAGAAACTGAGGCTCAGTAAGGTGGTGATTTGCCCCACAGCAGATGCCTACCCGAATCTAGTCTTCCTACCTGAATCCTCAGACTCTGCCTTCACAAATGGTCCTGCACTATTCACTGAGAGCATGTGAGCCTATGTGCACACACACACCCCCCAGAACTGCTAGCTCCTCAGGGGAGGGCCAGCGCTGTCATCCTGGTATCCCTTGCGGCACCTAGCCCAGGGTCCTGCATAGTGAAAGTCCAAGAATTCTCACAGAGTGATTCCGTGGCACTACCTGGAGAGTCCAAGACGGAGCAAGACACCTTCCACCCTCTACACAAACTGGGGCAGGCTTCCTGCCGCCCCCTCATCCCGTGCCTGGGCCAGCTGGTTCCCCCTCCTTCTCCTCCTCCTCCCCCACAGTGGCCTCTCCATGCTGGCTGCCCCAACTCACTTCTCCAGCATGGACATGACGATCGGGGGTAGCACCAGGATGGGCATGGGCAGGACCACTCGCGTCAGCGCCGTCTCCAGCAGGGCCTGAGGGGCAGGCAGAGGCTGTGGTAAGAGGGGCCTGACGGCCGGGGATGGGACAGCACACCCACCCTAGGTGTGTGCCACCACAGCACACGTGTGTCTGAGTGACATTATTCATGGGATTGCTCAGGAAGCTGCATTCCACACAACAAAAAACACTGGTTTCCTTTTTTCTTTCTTTCTTTTTTTTAGACAGAGTCTTGCTCTGTCTCCCAGGCTGGAGTGCAGTGGTGTGAACTCAGCTCACTTTAACCTCCGCTTCCAAGTTCAAGTGATTCTCCTGTCTCAGCCTCCTGAGTAGCTGGGATTACAGGTGCACACTACCAAGCCTGGCTAATTTTTGTATTTTTAGTAGGGAAGGGATGGGGTTTCGTCTTGTTGGCCAGGCTGGTCTCAAACTCCTGACCTCAGGTGATCTGCCTGCCTCAGCATCCCAAAGTACTGAGATTACAGGTGTGAGCCACCGTGCCCGGCTTCCACTGTTCTTCTTACCACACACATTTGAGAAGAGCAGATTCCCAGCACCTGCCACACGTGGGGAACACCCAGGCAGCCCCAGGAAAGGGCAGTGCTCAGGGAGGTGGTCGAGTACCCTGGGGATGGTGGGCACAGCCTCACATAACTGTGTGCATAGGGGCTGGGGAGCAGCTCTAAAAGCAAGGCCGGCACACACAGCTGGGGCCTGTTGAGCCAGTAGGGCTCATGGAGCCAAAGGAGGACTGAGCTTCTGGAATTTACCATTTTTGTTGTTGGTGTTTTTTGTTTGTTTGTTTTTGAGACAGGGTCTTGCTCTGTTGTCCAGGCTGGAGTGCAGTGGCGTGATCTCAGCTCACTGCAACCTCCGCCTCCTGGGTTCAAGCAATTCTCCAGCCTTAGCCTCCTGAGTAGCTGGGATTACAGGCGCACTCCACCACACCCAGCTAATTTTTGCATTTTTTAGTCGAGATGCGGTTTTGCCATGTTGGCCAGGCTAGTTTCAAACTCCTGACCTCAGGTCATCCGCCCACCTCAGCCTCCAAAATGCTGGGATTACAGGTGTGAGACACAGCACCCAGCCTCCTTTTTGTTTTCTGTTTTTTTTTTTAAATCTCTTAAAGACAAAGATTTGCAAGATCTTGTGTCTCTTGGCTCTGGATGAGTCTTTCTCAGTGACAAGAGGTTGGTTCTATAAGGGAGGTATGCTTCAGTAGGGCATCTGCAGGGTTTCCCTGAGGATCTGCCTGGGGCCTTGCTCCAGGGGCTCCCAAGGGATTCCTGGGGTAGGAGTGTCCCTGGCCACAGCACAGCTCAGTGGCAATTCTGAGCTCCGACAGCCACTGTGGTGAGTTCCTTTAACCCCACAAGCTCCGGTCCTCAGAAGGGGCTCCAGGAGCGGCTCACAGCCCACAGATGCCTGGAGTCCTTCCCCAGACAGCAAAGAACTAAGCAAGCCAGGCTGAAGGGAGCTCAGGCCGCTTGGGTTTCCTTGCTGTGTAACACTGAGAAGAGTTATCACGGCTGTCCTCCCTCAGGGGGGTTGGGGAAAAAGAAAAAGGCTGGGATAGGAAGTTGGGGAGAGGTGGGAAACTGAGGCTAAATCCACTCTCATGATGGGCTCAGGGCTGAACATTTCTCCCATGGAACCTGGGCTCTTCATGGTCAGCCTCAGGAAGGCCTGGGAGAGGCCCCTCCAGTCTCCGGAACAGGTATGGGAATGACACGAGGGTCCAGTGCCAGTGCAGGGAGCAGAGGATGCAATGTAGGCATGACACCCCCAACCCCTTGCCCTAAAAACCTTGGAGGGGCACTGACTTGGAGAGAGCTCTTCCTAGACCAAAGTCTGATTGAGAAGACCACATGACTGGGGTAAGGCTTGGGGCCCTCATGGGAGCTGATGAGGACAGTGGCTGGAACAGGGATGCATGCTCGACTACCTCATGGCTCCCCACCAGCACCCACCCTGCCCCATGCCCAGCACAGAAGCCAGAGCCCAGGGGGCAGCAAGAGGAGCCACTAACCACCATCAGGACAAAGGCTGGGAAAGCAGAGGGAGATGTACATATGGACTGTGTTTTCTTTTTTTTTTTTTCTTTGAGATGGAGTTTCACTCTTTCACCCAGGCTGGAATGCAGTGGCGTGATCTCGGCTGCAACTTCTACCCTCCGGGTTCAAGCAATTCTCCTGCCTGTGCCTCCTGAGTAGCTGGGATTATAGGTGCCCGCCACCACGCCCGGCTAATTTTTGCATTTTTAGCAGAGACAGGGTTTTGCCATGTTGGCCAGGGTGGTCTCGAACTCCTGACCTCAAGTGATCCACCCACTTTGGCCTCCCAAAGTGCTAGAATTACAGACGTGAGCTACTGTGACCAGCCAGTGTTTTCATTTTTTAAACTGCAATTGCTAGAGTGGCTGAGCCAATGAAATCAGGGATGAAAGAAGGTCTTGTAACAAAATATCCTCCAAACCTCTGCAAGCCTCAAATCCCTCGACCTCACGCACGGCACTCACTCCCAGGTGAGCTCTCACCTGCAGAAGTGCCTATTAACCCAGAACCACAAACCACTGGCCTCCCAAGCTTCCTTGGCTTACTCAAGAGGATGTGAAGGCCTGGGAGGCAGGGCCCTGGGCAGAGGGAGGGGGAAGAGAGCTCTGAGGGAGTCTCCTCTGCCCTCACCAATTAACACCTCCTCTGGGTGAGACAAGCTAGAAGCTGGGTCCTGAGGGGCTGCAACAAGAGACAGGGACTTTTCACGGCAGCAAGGGCATGTCCAGGGGAACAGGCAGGAGGCCAGAGGCCCAGACTCATGCAGATTGGAGGTGGCGGCAGGGTGAGAAGAGACATCAAGAGGCCAAAACAAGGGTACTCCGGATAAAAGCCTGTGGAAGACACACGCGAAGGGAAAACCACTCCCCTCCCTGTTGCTGGCCTCCCCAACCCTGCAAGCCCCCAGACCCACGTGTCTGGCTGCGATCTTGGAGGAGCCCACGAGGTTGCCATCGCTGTCCAGGACATCAATCCCTTCCTCCAGCTCCCCATACCGCATCAGGACCACGTTGCAGATATTGGCACTGGCTGCAGAGAGAGGGGATGCAGAGAGCAGGATGAGGAGGAAGATGGCATTCCACCTGGAGGGAGGTCACTGCGCTCCTCCCTACCCAAGCCATGGGGCTCTGTGTTCAAATGCATGGGCAAAGCTTGGGGAAGGGGTGGTTCTGTTGTCCACCTGCCTATCAGCCTGCTGAGGGATCTGGGGGACCTTGGGAACCTGGTAAGCAGAAGTAGAAAAGAACAGGTATTAGGGAGGACACCCGTTCTGCCTTAGAAAGCGGCCACTTACCGAGGGATTGCTATCCTCCCCTCCAGGGCAGACTGTCTAGGCAGGCAAAGTGGGTGTCCATCTAGGAGGGCTCTCTGGCCTGAAGTTGCATCCCCCCTGACCCCGAGAGGCCTGATGTTCCACCATCACTGGGGCCCTTGGGCTGCCCCATCCTCTTGAACTGCCTGTCTCACATCCAGCCCCTCCAGTCTCTGAGTGAATCAAGTTCTCAGAAATTTGCCTCCCTGACAGCAGGTGCCAGAGAGGCAGAAACCTCAGTGTTCACCCAGCACCACCCCCTCATCATATGGATGGAACACTGAGGCTCAGAGAAGAGTGACTTATCTGAGGTCACACAGGAGAGTGGGACAGAGCAGAAAGGCTACAGCGCCTCTGCCTCTGAATACCCAGCGGGGCAGGAGGGTTGGGGGGAGCGGCGGGCTGAGTTAAAGGCAGACCTTCTCCATTCTTGCTTCCTATGGTTGAGTTCCTGCCTTTGGCTAGGCCCCTCCACCATCTGAGATCTTGGGGACCTGGGCTGAGGGGAGGGTTCCCGGCTCCTTAGTGAAGCACTGGTTGGTGAAGTCTGGGGCCACCAGACTAGCTCAGGGATCCTCTCTCTCTGCTCCCCCAGTCTGGAACTCACACGACGGGGCCAGGCCCCGTGGCCCGGTGCAGTGTGGGTGTTGACCCCGCCTGAACTCTCCCAGCCCTGCTTCAGGATGGAAGTGGGGGGACCTGGGAGGGGTGGGCAGGTGGGGAGTGGGGGGTGACAAATGCGGAGTCTGCCTGCTTCACTCCTCCCCCCAAAGCGCCTTGCTGTGTTTAAAGTTTTAATTTTTGCTAATTAATGTCAATTAATTTTGTATAATGAGTGTTTAATTTTGGGGAGTGTGTGAGCCTGGGAGCGACTGCAGTTCTGGGCTGTGAACGCTGATTAGCATCAACACCTGCTGCTTCCCCCTCCCTCCAGTGGGGGGGGCACCAGGGTTTGGGGAGCTGGAGGGTGGCGGGGCCTAGTGGGCAGGCGGAGTGGGAGGGAGACCACAGATGCTCCTGGGGCCTGAGCCAACAAGCGGTCCAGGGTGCTCACAGCTGGGGCACAGGGTTCTGTGGGTGACGTGTGGCTTGAGACCCCGGGGGCCTCAGTTGCCTGTTTCGTTAAAATGGGGAGGTGGAATAAACAGGGAAAGACCGAGAGGCTCTGCAGTCTTTGGAGAAGAAAAGCAGGAGACCAAATACAGTTCTAAAATGTATTTAGAGCACACACGCCATCTTCGAGTATCTCTTCTGCTACCACCGACGCTCAGCGCAGTGGGAACCATGGGCAGTCCCTCTGCGTCCCGGGCTCTCCTGCCCCACAACAGGCATGCTCACCTGCCCTAAAGAGCTGCTGTCTGCCAGGGGCGGTTTTGTGGGGCATTTGGCCATGTCTGGGGGCATTTTCAGTGACTGAGATCTAGGGGTCGGGGATTGCTGCAGGCATCTGAGTGGAGAGAGGCCAGGGGTGCTGCTAAACATCCCGCAAGGCACAGGACAGTCCCCTCACCAAAGGATCATCTGGCCCCCAAATATGTCAACATTGCTGACATTCAGAAACCCTCGTTTTCACCACAGGCAGCGACAGACAGAATTAGGAAGCTGAATCCAAGGTAAAGGAGATCTGGTTAGCAGGGCATGACCAGGAGAGGTTGGGAGCCTGGGTTTGGGGCCATCGGGCTTGGGTTCCAATTCTGGCTCCATATCTCTCCCCCCTCAGCCCCAGGCGCCCAGGGCTCAGGGCCCAGAAGGGTCCCCCAGGGTAGCCTTGGGAAGCAGCCACCTGGCCTCTGTGTTAGTGATACGCCCTCTAGTGGCCGTAGGGAGGCTATGCATCCCCCATGCCCTTGGGGCTGCAAGGCTCTCGGTTCCCAGGAGACCTGAGAAAACTGTTGAGAGGATAGTGGGGTTTTCTGCCCTGAAAGGCATCAATCCCAGCCCTCTGAGGAAGCTGTCCACCATACCACCACCGCCGCCACTCCCGGAAAGGCAAAGATACAGGAATGTGGTCCAGGAGATGAGCATCCTGCTAAGGTCGGGAGCTACCAGCTCACTCTGGGGACTTGAGCCATTGCCACCCCAACCCCACCTCGGCTTCTCCTGGCATAAAAGGAGGGGCAGAATTTAAGGTCTCCACAGGATTTCTGGGTGCTGGCTGAGCTCACACAAAATGTCAGCCTCTGCACCTGTGCCCATGCCAAGTCAGGGGAAGCTGGGGACAGCTGAAACATCTCTAGCCCCGATTTTGTGTGTGTATGCACAGGGGAGACAAAGAGAAGAGAGAGTGTGGATCTGGAGGTGGTGGTGGACCAGCCCTGACTCACAATGGCATCTCACTCCCTCCTTGTAATCTCCAAACATTAAACATGGGGCGAGCAGGACAGCTTTGGTTCAAACATAAAACCACTGAGATGAAAGATGAAGCATGAAAGGAAGTGAAAACCCAGCCTCCTTCCCCTCATCCAGCCCCTCCAGGACATTTCTGAAGCTGCCTGGATGGAAAAAAGACAGAGAAAACCCTAAAAGTCATCTCAGAATGATGGTACTCCCCCAGGCTCCTCCCTTGAAACAGGCAATTCTACCAGCCTACATAGATGGCACATGACCTACAATCTCTTCTGTTGACTGTGTGCATTGGTTGGCCTTTATTGAGCACCTACCGTATGCACAGGCTACCAGCCATCCATGCCCTTAAGCAATGGGAATGCCAGCCTGTTATAGTGATTTCATTTCCATGAGCTCATCCCGAACTTTGAATTCTGCCATATCCTTTTCAAACTGTCCCTGATCCTTCCCATCCCACTCCTGGCAAGTCCAGCTCCTGTGACAGGGACACTGAGAGCCTAAGCAAATGATAGAGAGAGAGACAGAGAGAGAAAGAGAGAGAAAAAAAAGAAAAAACAGAGACAGAGAGAGAACGAGAGCACGCACAACCCTGGGGCACGGGTCTCCTCTCCAACACACCAGCAAGATCTACTATTGATGGTATCAGCAGGTTCATTAAGCAGCCTGTTAGTGATGATGTTAAGGAAGCTGGCACATTTTCAACTCAGATTGACACCATTCAAGACTCAGGCATAACTGATGTTTGAGCAGCAATGTGGGAGATGTCAAGGAATGAGAGAGAGAAAGAGAAGGAGAGAGAAAGACATTGCTTCTTGATGATGGCAAGCTCAGTGTTAAGTCCTGAAGAGAATTTGCTCTTGCCTGCTGCAGATGTTCTCACATCCGACCCATTGCGATGCAAAATCATGCAGATTGTGAAAAGCTAATGAAGCACCCAGTGTAAAAGGGGCAGTGTGGGGAGGAAGAAAGAGCAGTAGACAGAAAGACAAATGTGTAAGAAAGTTCTCCAAAAGATCACAGGGGAGCCTGCCCCCTGAACTAGGGCAGGAATAGACAAGCAGATCAATGCAGTGCACTAGTCCTGTAACACACCCATCTGTCGGGGAAATTAATTGGTGGTAAAGCAGTTCTATCAACTCACAGGGAAAGGACTATCAGTAGCAATGGGCTACTGATTTGGGGAAAATAAACTACATAACTCGTCAATTCTACAATGCACTTTCCCATATTTTAATGTTTTAAAAACCATGATGTGCCTTACAATGAAAGTCGGCAGAGAAGGGAACCTTACCTGCTACTCAACACAATTGCCTGTACGTGTGTGAATTCAGCCATGTGTAGAGGTACCCATTCATTCAAGTGTCACCTCAGCTGACCACAGCAATCCATACAGAATTTGAACTTAAACTTAGATTCCTAATTGTTGCCTAAAACATCTTTCTAAAACTTACACTATAATGGAGCACGGACATGAAAAGTTATTGTACATGCAGAAGATCGTCTGCCAGATACCAGGCAATGCAATTAAAGACAGTAGAAATTGCCAAACCATAGATAGCTACCCTAAAGAAATGCTTGCCCATATGCACAAAGAGACATTTACAAGGATGTTAATTATAGCACTGTTTGTAAGAGCAAATAATTAGAAACAACCTAAATGTCCACCATTAGGGAACTCACATGGGAAGATCTCCAAAACAAACTGTCATGTGAAAAAAGCTACTGACTATGTACATGATGATTTACTGTATGTAAAGCCCTGTAATTGGCATATGCACATACATGTGTGCATAAATCCACAGGTAATGTTTTGGAAGGTTCACAGCTCACAGGGTGGTCTGCTTGGGGAAAGGAATTCAATTTGAGAATTAGGGGTTGTTGAAAGACTTCCACTTTTTTACACCAGAATTTTTCTATAATATTTAAATTTTTACAGTGAGAATATAATCATGTTTCATTTACCCAAAAAGTAAAAAAAAAAAGAAAGAAAAAAAAAAACCTGCCAAACTTCTTGAAGATCACACAAATTTTAAAGCCAGCAGGGATTGACGTAACCTAGTCATGGGTCCACACTTAGGTACCTACGACATGTCGGCTTCCTAAAGAAGCTGATTAATTTCAGGAATATTTTTTCTTCAAGTAACGAACAAATATGAGACACAAGTATAACCAAATCAGAAATGCAAACAAAAATTCCCAATATTCTTTTATATGCTTTGAAATTATACCATTCATCTTAAACGGGCTAAAGGAGTCGAGATTAGAAACAGGACTACAAAAAGCAGTGGTGGCCACGATGCTGTGTTTAAAAACCAATGCCCAAAAAAGAACAAGAAAATGTGAAGGAGGCTTAGACTCCAACTCTGTGGTACTAAAGAAAGTGACTTGTATTGAATGTGTAAGTGAATGCTTGCTTATTCCTTCCAATGGACACTAACTATAGTTCTCTTCTCTTCTAAGAGGTTATTATGTTAATACCTCTTATAACTCAGGCATCTTAGAAACGCAGCATTCAAGATTGATTTAGAAACTATACTATAAGAAATGGGGACCTGGGAAGTGATATTTATTACATATGATAAACAAAGGGCTACTAATCTTAAGTTATGGAGGGTCATAGTGACTGACTCCCAAGAGCTATTCTACCCCCCAGAGATTAGTCCAAACTAATAGTAATAATCCTCCCACGGGCAGTGACTGATCGAGGAAGAGGCATGTGACCCAATTTCAGACAACCAGGAATGTCTGCTGGGGACTTCTGGGGAAGGTCTCCTCCCATCTAAGAAGGGGTGGGAGGCAGGCAGAGCCTCTTGTCCTCTGGACACTGGGTCCAGATGTGATGCTTGGAGCTGCTGCCGCCGTCTCCCACGAGCCTGAGATGAAGCCCACCGGGAGGCCAGCAGAGCAGCACTGGGGGAAGCACCCTGGATGCCCCACCTGACACTCGCCCTTTGTAAAGTAATAGACTCCCTTATTCTTTAAACCCTCAACACAAACTGTTGGTGCTAATTTCAGCCAAAAAATCCATACGATGTATAAGAGCTTTAACAATTATTAAGAAAAATATATGATGATCAAAATCATAGAAAAATATATGAGTAGGCAATTCATAAAAGACTGAAAAACTAAAAAACATGAACCCAATCTTACTAATAATCAAGGTTAGGTTTCTAGATGTGAGGGAAAAAAATCTGCAAGAGTTCCTCATAGGTTTTGGAGGCTAAACCTCATTGGTTAAAGGGTTTACAAATAGCTATTCCCAGCCTGTGACTTGTTTTTCTCACAACATGGTGTCTTCTGTCATATAGTTCAATACATAGTCAGATAAAGAATTCTTCCTGGTAGATACATTTTGTGTTGTTAGAAACTCTAGGCAGGGCACGTGCCTCACGCCTGTAATCCCAGCACTTTGGGAGGCCGATGTGAGTGGATCACTTGAGGTCAGGAGTTCGAGACCAGCCTGCCCAACATGGAGAAACCCCATCTCTACTAAAAACACAAAAATTAGTCGGGTGTGGTAGCGCATATCTGTAGTCACAGCTACTCAGGAGGCTGAGGCAAGATAATCGCTTGAACTAGGAGGCGGAGACTGCAGTGAGCCAAGATTGTACCACTGCACTCCAGCCTGGGCAACAGAGAGAGACTCTGCTTCAAAAAAAAAAAAAAAAAAGAATAGGAGAAACCAATCCTGTCAACACCTTGACCTTTTCTTCTAGCCTCCAGGAAGGAAAGGAACATG